>NC_056749.1:467298775-467301275 GCF_019279795.1 Protopterus annectens
ACAGGCTTCTTTCCTTTCTGTAGAAGAATGGCTTAACAATGCACAACTCATACTAAACCCCAATAAAACCAAACTAGTCATATTCCAGCCCACAAACCACTCAACTCTCATACCCACATTTACCATCACTTGCAACAATAAAACAACTATTTCCCCCATCTCCTGCACCAAACTTCTAGGAGTCGAGATAGACTGTAATATGAAATTTGACACTCATATTTCACTCACCATAAAGAAAGTACATAAAAAACTGGGAGGACTATATAGAAGTAAAAACTTCAAGACACACAGCACCAGGGCTAGGATTGCACAAGCACATCTCATCTTAACACTTCTATATGAGTCACCTATCTTCACCAACCTTAGAAAATCAGAAATAACTAAACTTGATGCTTGTTATAACAAAATTGCAAAGTTCGCATCCATTACTTCACATCAAACACATCATTGCCTAGCTCCTAAATAACTTAATTGGCTCGAACGTCCCCATCTTCTCCTTTAAAACCAGCTTATACTTACACATAAGATTCTTTACAATTTTAAGCAAACCCCTGCAATACAAACCCTAATAAATTCATACTCCAGTACTAGCAGCCTGCACTCCAGTAATAAACCCCTCCTTCAAGTCACTAAAGCCAAGAACTCAGCAGGAACCTCTCTCTATTATAATCTTATAGCTACAAAATGGAACACATTACCCACTAATATAGCAGCCACTACATCCCCAGCACAGTTTAAAAAATCTCTAAAAACACACCCACAGGTTAACTGGATCTATAATTGTGAAACCGCAGGCTAGTCTAACTTCACAGCCTCCTTGTCTAACCTTGATGAACACCCCTTTCTTTTCATTAGGCAACAGACTTCACTTTATCTTGCATGTCGTCATCCTCACACTTCTTGGTGCACAGTTTATCCTAGTATAGAGCTAAGTTATAAAGAATGTTGTATTGCCTCTACTGTTGATTAAGTTTCAGCCTTGTACCTGTATACTGTACTATATTCCAACTTACTTTCTGGTGATGTACAGTTTAAAGTATATTTGATGTATAAATTCAGAGTGTAATATTTCTGAAACTGATTTTTGTGCTTTACAAAACGGTGTTATTGTGGAGCTTTTCTCCCTGGGCCCCCACTGAAAAAGGACTTGTATCCAGTTGGACTTTCCCAGTAAACAAATGTAAAATAAAAAAAAAATGTACAAGTTTGGCAAGACATTATTTTTCAAAACTTTGGCTTGCGGTTGAAAAGAAAATTGATTGTGCAACTCAGAACTTCAGAAAAGGAGGAATTTGAATCTAAAACATTTCTGACAAAATGTAATAAAGTGCATGACATGAAGAAAATGATTGATAACAGAAATATATGGACGGCGAGTGGGAAGTGTGGGTTACCCTGGATATTTGTGATGTAATATTACAGCATATTTCAAATAATATAAGAATGAATGGAAAAAGAACAACTGTTAGATATTGGGGCCAAACAAATGCTTGTTTCTGTTGTGGGGATGAAAACAATTTGGTACAGGAATGTACAAAAAGATGATGTAGGCAATGTAGGTAGCAAGGCCATACTGCAAGGAACTGTAATCCTTTTTGTAGAAAATGTAATGAGTCGGGATATTTTAGATTGAATGCAGAGAAAAAATAATGTTAAACAACACAGCAATAAAAGCAAAGGAATAACCTTTAATAAGCGATAAAATAAAACAAATAGAAATAATGGTAAGCGCTTTCATGGTCTATAAGAACCGCCTCATCAGACCATTCAAATAAACAACACAGCAGATTAAAAAGACACCATTAACAAATCAAAACAAGTAAAAGCAAGCACATGACAAAAGGTACCTGCCCATCTTTCATTAACAAAAAAGCTCATTCATAATACATCAACCAATCATGTTAGCGGCTTATGTCATGTGACTTCAAAAAGGGTTTCAAAGATGAAACCTCATTCAAGCCTGGAAATGCATTGGCTTTAAAGAGAATTTGTCTCTAATTTACTCACAGATAGATTTTTGATTTATAGAACTACGCTTATGTTATAATGAATGATATATACTTGTGAAAGTAAGGCAGTGAATGAATAACCAGCTTGTCACATTGCTTTCCTCATATTACAAAAATATAACTAACTCAGCACTAGTAAAAGTAATGTGAGATGTACTTAATCCCAACATTTGGAAAATGTATTAAAACAGTTCTGTACATACCAACCACTAATTAAAATAAGACATTATAAGGACCTAAAAAGTTAATATGCAGCTCTTCAAAACAAAACATGCTCATACTAGAAATTATATAATGTTAAAAATATACCACAATATTGAAAAGAAAGGAAGCATCCATATATAACAACAGCCTCCCCTTTAAATTAATACAGCCATTCATTTTCTAATATCGACTGTATTCTGTTTAGGTTTTTTTAGGGAGGTAGTAGCCTGTCCTGGCAAGTAATTCATATCAGGTAGAGAACTAATTCTGGGTGAGTGTCTAGGCTG
>NC_056749.1:467306275-467308775 GCF_019279795.1 Protopterus annectens
TGATAAATTCCTGCCTTTCTTTAAACTTTACTCCTCCTCCCCCTGAAAATTGTTCTGCACACATTGTTCCCACAAATTTCATTTATTTCTAAGTTCATAGGTCAGTATTAGACTAACTACCTTTGTGGGCCATTTTAAGCCTAGTCAGTTATCCCATTTGGGGATCAAACCCCACACCTTGGATTTGCAAGAGGTAAACACCTTAACTATTATGCCAACTCTCAACCTCATGTTGTTATTTGCTTCTTATTGTTTCTAAAGATCCCACCTCCAACATTTTTATCGCCTTTACAATATTCAGGACTGCAGTTATATTTGGTTTAGAAAACAGAAATCAGAATCTATATTTCTTTTTTTTTTTTCATCAGTTTGCATGAACCCATAGGATATATTTCCATACGATTCTGAGGATGCCTCCTGTGGTAGACTGTAGTAGCTCATTGCTTCATATAAAACAAAATTTAGCATCAGTATTTCTAAATAACAAAACATTTCATCTGATCTACAGGAAAGTACAATGTGGCAGAAATTCAGTAAATTGTTACTCTGTTTTGATAACCTTACAAGGGACATGCTTCTGTACAGAGGGAGTAATACGTTGCAAAATGGAGATCTTCCTTTAGATATCAGAGTTTTACGGTACATGTGAGTACAGCAAATAACACTATGTGATGATGTTAAAGACATTATATAGTTATTAACTGGAGAAGCACCACAAAGCTGATTTAACCCATTTTTTGTAGTTCTTTAATAGAGCATGTAAGTGCATTTAAATAATGCAAAACTCAGTAGTAAGCACATTTTGCTGGGGGGGGGGGGGTAAACATAATTTTACAGTAGCTGAGCTTCTTGGCACATAATGGCAAGGCCGAAACACATCTTGAACCTTATTGCAACTGAAATAAGCCGGAACTGAGACTCTACCAATATATCAAAATAAGAAAACGAGCATCTGAAGCATTTTACTAGTTTAATAAAACAAGAAAGAAGTACAAAGCTTTCGGGTTTCCCCTTCGTCAATGTATATAACTACATTTTATAAAAAAACACTCAAATACAAACATATGACACAGCCAGCCAATCACAAAAAAAAAAAATAAAAATAATTAATTAATGTAACATCATTTGTTTCTTTAGTAAAATCGGTTTTAGGTGTACTGCCCCATTAAGGCCAGGGAGTTTCTCTGCATTCAACTACAGAATCAATTTTAGTTCAACATTATCTAACTTAATATTGATGTCCCCTCCCCTTATATTCTTTTCTAACACTTTAATCACCCTAAACTTAAATTTATGTGTATCACCCTTATCTATAATGTGCTTAGCTAATATTCCTTCTAATTGCAAACTAATGTTCTATGATATGCTCTTTCAGCATTCACGAACACTTTCCTACATAGAATGCTGAACAGACTGTACAGCTGGCCAACTATACTATACATGGTGTAAAACAATAGGCCAAATCATCAAAACTATATTTTCTGTTACTAATAGGGTGTATAAAGGTGGGGTCATTTATTATATCTTTACAACAACTACAGTCAAGGCAGGGGAAGGTAAAGTACATGGGACAGTAAGTCTAAAACCGATTTTACAAAATAAACAAATGATGTTACATTCATTAATTATTTAATTGTTTTTCATTTGTGATTGGCTGGCTGTGTCATATGTTTGTATTAAGACTGTTTTTTATAAAATGTAGTTTTATACACTGACGAAGGGGAAACCCGAAAGCTTTGTACTGTTTTCTTGTTTTATTAAACTACTAAAAGGCTTCTGCACTTCGTTTTCTTATTTTGACACAGTAATATCGGACACAGTCTGCTGTAGATCTTTTCGTTTGTTGACGCTACCAATATACGACAGGTACCACACATATGCAGTCACGCACACAGACACGCTCACACACACAGACATGCTCACACATACGCATACACACACACGCATGCACAGACATACATGTGTGGGTGCACATACACACTTGATCAAGCATTATTGCATGAAGCAATTATCTGATTATCTGACAGCTGTTTGCTCACTCCTATATAAATGATGTGCTTTTACTCAGTGTCATGTTTTCAGACTCCTAGAGAAAAAGAGAACATTTTTCTTTCTCTGAGATCATGATCTCCTGAAGAAAGTTTAAGACAATTTCTGTTTTTTGAATACTCTTTATTCAAGGAAGCAGTGACTTTGGAGTAAGACTATTAACGTGGTGTGTTATGATTGCCTTTGACATGAAAAATACAGGGGGCATGCTGCCCAGTAAAAACACCTTTAATAGTTTTACCTTTGTATTGTATTTGCAAAAAAAACTTACAGAATTTGGCAAATTTCTTTTCTGAGTACTCAGGCTGTAAAATTCCATGCACTTATAACCAAGCCCTTTCATTTTGAGAGGTGTAGTTTTAAGCTATGTAATCTTAAGGATATGTAGCAATCACCTTCCAAACAATACTAAATATATATTTTTAAGATTTGTGGAATGGGCATGTGGACC
>NC_056749.1:467313775-467391275 GCF_019279795.1 Protopterus annectens
TCAAACCTTCACTGAACACACACATAGCACTCAGGAAAAGCCATCTCAACCTCTGTGCTGCTTTCAGTTCCAAACATTCCTTTAACTTCAGCTAGAAATCTTGCAGAGACTCTTGCACTGCTGTGGATATTCCTTACCTTACCCTTCAGCACAGGCCATGCTGTAGGGATGATGCAGCAACTACTCCGCTAAGCCAAGGTGTTCAAATCTCAGAATTCAGCCAACCAGAAAGGCATATATTTTCCTCCACCTGTTGTTTATTCTTCTTTGAAGTGAAAAAATGTATTATGCCCCAAATTGTTATTCGTATGATCCTGCTAACTTAAGTCCAAGGAATACTATGCACTAGGATTACAAATTCCAATAAAACAGCAAAGTCAAATCAAAAATTAGGATCTTTTTCTTTTTCATCACATAAAAAGGAAGCTATAGAACTGTAATTGTCCCTCATTCTCTCTCTCTCTCTCTATATATATATATATATATATATATGAAATTTCAGTTTTTCTATCAATGAATGAAATAACCCTTGTCTAGATATTATAAATCACTTGACTAGAGCTCAAGGAAGGATGAAGGACATTTTTTGTCAATTCCAAGCCAACAGAAAACAGTATTTTTGCGTTAAAAACCTACAAATTAAAACAAGAGTGCTGGTTTTTAAAAGAATATTTATGATGTATAATTTACAGATGTATTCATACACAAAAATCAGCAGCAGTGAAATATTTATATTCTGACTATCCACATATATCAGTATCTCTGAAAATAATTGAATAGCAGCTGGATAAATGTATTTTGCACGCAGAGTTAAACTGAAGCTTGCATTCCCAAGTCAGGCTACTAATGTCAGAAGACAGAAACCTCAAGTCTTTACGAAAAGATAGAAACAGTAATGAAACAAATGCCTTTAATTAAAAAAGGCAAATAATTCACAATGGCAACTGGATTTCAGACAAGGTAGCCACACAAATGAGGGCTACATGTCAAAACAATTAGAAGGTATATTCCCTTTATTGAGTACCACTAAGCACCACTCTCCTTAGTCTTTTAAATAACACATGAGATTATCTTGTCATTGGAGAGAGCCATGCTATCAGCTGCAATTTTCAGACTTCATCAGAGCATTTGACTTGGTTATCCACACATCCCTTCTACTCTGCCTTACAGAACTTGACATTACTACAGATGATATTCCCTTTTTTAACAGCTACCTATCTAATTGGCATTTTACAGCTGTCTATAACTCCAACATCTTCTGCTGCACAGCCTCACCAATAAAATGAGTTCCTCAATGTTCCATTGCCAACCCCTTCTCTCAGTATATATTAATAAACGTCCAGGGATAGTTCATGCTTTCTTCTTCTTGTATCTGCCAATGGTGTAGTTCTTTGTCACTCTAGCCACTCACTATCCAGTTTACAGAAAGAACTGCAAGCTGACTTTCAATGCATTAATGATGGGATACTCAATAATAATTTCATATTAAACTCATCAAAAAACAAAACAATGCTTTTTGACACTAAGTAAAGAATCAGCAGATACCCTAAGACCATCACAATCTATGATCACAGCAACATTCCCCTAGAACAAATGACCTTTTTCAAATACCTGAGGCTTTGGACAGACTGCCACCTTCAATATATACATTTGGAGAACATTTGGAAAAGACAGATGGTGACAGTTAACACAATACCCCAACTCCATGTAGAAAAATGGGAAAAAGAGGGTTGATGATGATGATGGTGGAAAAGACAGCCTTCTCTTCAGGGCACAATCCTTCCTCAACAACATCTTTCCAAAAATACATTTATCATCCAACGTTAGAAGAAAAGCTGTAGATTTATTTAAACAGAACAACACCCCCACTGTATAACACTTCAAAAAGCACACTGATTCCCAGTTAAACAATGGGATGATCCATTTTTTGACAGTTAAGTGCTCAAGCTCCCTCATGAACAAGTACAACCTGAAGACTTTTAGGATAAACCTCCCTCATACAGCCTTAGAAATCTAAATCAGTCAGGCCTCATTAATCAAATCTCTTTTTCCAAACTACATACCTCAAATCATGCATTCCGAATTCTAAGACTTGAAATGTATTTTTATTTATGAATGGAACGTGGGGTAAGAGGGATGATCTTTAAGAAAAGGGATAGTTTGGAGCCAGGGATTGAGAAAGCATGGTCTGTGCAGTGAAGCCTAATTTGGGGAAGTTTGTTGGAGAGGACATGAGTGGTTAAGATGTCCAAGCGTGTATATTGGTACGTCTCTGAATATTCTGGAAGATGGAAGGTGTCATTCCTGATAAAATTAGGCAAGCAATAAGTCAACATGTTGTTTCAGAACATTTTTTGTTGTTGTTGTTTATAATCTAAGTTGTACCAATGTACTAAATATGTCTTAGTATGTTTTCTTGTTTTGTTGAAAACAATAAAACAGTTACGTGTGTGTCCATTTCAGGGAGACTATGGTGGATTTCTCCTTATCCTCCTGGAACAATAATTCTCACAGCTGATTAAATTAGTAGCAACAATGCAGCCCTTACATGGTGTATAGGAGACTTTGCCACCCCTGTCAAAAATCAGGTTTTAACAGTAAGTTGAACAAAATTTTGATCACATTTTCTCTGACTGAAATTCTGATCAGTAGGTAGGGATTACTCCATTTTCATTTTTAATCAATACGTGTGGAAAAAAAACAGGATAAGATAGCATGTAGGGATCCCATTTTATATTTTTTTATGCAGTAATTCAAATATCTTTAAAAATTACACTCTAACAGGATACTGTGATCTCTCAAATTGTTTCATGTGAAATAACTGGAAATGGTTGCATCACACATCGCTTCCATTTTACTTCTTCCACCACGTCTGCAAGTTCTTGAAGAAGTCCTTGGTTTAGGATGAAAATACTAAACAATTTAGCACATTTTTATTTGTGTGGATATACATATTTAATACATTTCAAGTTTTTGACCTGGTGGAAGTGGTTTCTCATACTTTTTTGGTGTAAGTCTAAGTGTCTACACATTTTGGTTCCTGGTTCACCATCTATTGGTCTTTATTTATACATTTTACTTTTTTGAATGGGCAAACATACCAGAAAATTTTCAAACAATTTACAAACAAGTATGGATAACTTTAAAAAGGATGGATACTGATAAGCATCAAAGTAGTTTGGCACATTATTATTCATAATACCAAATACCCATGGCTGTTTAAAGAATGGGACAATGCAAAAATAATGTTTTCTATTTTTAAGTAAATGTGAATATTTCCAAAAATGAAAAGCAAAAGATAATAAAGTGTGAAAATGATTAGCATACTTCAAAATGAATAGTATTTTAATTATATATAGCTTTTAGATTTAGTTTTATTAGCTCATTCATACCTACAACACATTTTTCCATACTTCCGTTTGACACCCATAGATAGCTTGTAATGGCATTCTTTCATGCTAGCTTCCTTAATGAAGAGACCTACCATTTAATAGCAGGTTGCATAAGAAAGGGCAAGGCACATGTAACAAAATGACATGGGTAGCTAATCAAGGATGTCCTGCAGTGGAAATATTAATCACTTTTACTTATTCACATTTTCATATTTGCATTCATATTTTAATAACTAAGAAAGCTACATATTATTGTGGGGGCATGGTATGAAAGGTGGGAAAATAAAAATACATAGCTACACTCCCCCTACAAGTATTATATTGATGATATTGCTTGTTGTTTGTAGTAATTATGAAGACATGCAATATTTCACATGTACATTAAAATCAGAATTTTTTCTTCATGCAGTTTGGCCTTTAAATTCTCATTTCTGGTTTTGTCACTTGTGAGTTCACAAGACCCCATTTTTAAAGAAATAAATGAATAATTCCAAAGCAAAACAAGTTATAATGCATTAGAAGTGTAAATGTGATTCAGCATACAATAATATACAAAATTATTAATAGGTAATCAATGTATACTGAACCAGAATCTAAAAGGTAATCAAAAAGCTACAGATTCTAAACTTCCTGTTTTCTCATAAAGTGATTTTTAAAATTGTGTCTGGAAGCTGTTATTTAAATAGTAGATGCAACAAGGGCACAAAACTAAAAGAAGCATCTCCCTAATGTAGTTTGACCTTTGAAACATAATTGTGGCTTTCCAGCTATGAGTTCACTTGAAAATATCACTTGACATTTTAGCCGTCTCCATGACAGGTTTTGGTCTACACTATATTTCTTATATCCTGGATGCAATTAATGGGTCAGAGACTGGAAGATCTGGCTGGAAAGGGATGACACTGTGTGGTTAACATTGTCTCACTCATCCTGGGGGTGGGGTATCAACAAGCACACATCACCAGGGTTTCACCTGATGAAAAGGCAAGACTTGCAGCTTTTGCACTAGGGATATAAAGGTGAGCTTGCCAAGGCATGCATATAGCCTATTTAGAGGCATGGGCATATAGAAGTGAGGAATCAAAAAGGCACATCTTAGCAAATATTCCAATGAAGTGATCCCTCTTGCCAACAGAGGTGCAGTAGGATTATTAAAAATATTGCAACTCTTGCTGGACAATAGTTAAGATCACTGGCTGTCTCCATCTTCCTCCAGTGTTTTACTACACCAGGGTATTGAAGGATCTAACTGGTTGATAAGACACTGGGACTTGATGCTTGGGGGGACACAGGCCAACAAAATTATTATAAAATAAAGGATGAGAAATATGTCTGATATATTAGAAATGTTGTTCAAGAATATTTGTGAGTTTGTATGTGTGCACTTGTTAATTACTGTGTTACATATACAGCGCACAGTGCCCTTCCTGTATTAAAGACAAACATTTTACTTGGTCTGAATACTGGTATTTACATTTAGTAACCATCATGTCTGCTTGTTTTCATTTTGTAGAGCTTATATGGACAGCACCAGAGATACTGCGAGAACCTCGAGTAGGTCTACATGGCACTTTTAAGGGAGATGTTTTCAGTTTCTCCATAATTATGCAGGAAGTTGTGGTCAGAGGGCCGCCATACTGTATGCTGGACCAGCCTACAGCAGGTGTGTATGGATGCCATATTTCAAATGTTTATTATGTGTTTCTCTGCAGATTAGAACTTCCTTGATTTATGAATATCTAGGAAATTGGAAACCATTTTCAAACAGAGCAAATCTGTGTGCAGGTTCATTAGAATTATCATCACATTTTTCAGACCTTATTGCAAGTGGCAGAAAACAGACCAGACTGGGTCTCATGATTGGACGTATTGCTATGCCTTAGCTGGTTTTTCAAGTTATGTTTTGTTACTATGTGTTGGAAAATCTTTTTGTCATATCTTAACTATAAAACAAGTGTCAACCTCAGAAATTTCAAGACAATATGTACACTAATTAGGAAGCCTGTTTCATGCAATAAAATGTTTCAGATATCAAAAAGTAATGTAACCTTTAGGTTAAGAGGCCTAACATTACAATTGGACATAGCTTGGGTTTTAGTTTATTAAAGTTAGTTCCTGTTTTTGTTAGGCTTATTAAAGCAATCTGGCACTTCTGAGAACATATGTTCCTAGTCTGAGGTATGCAATCCGGTGCATGATATCCAAGGAACATAACAGAATCAGTGTGGCAAGACTTGACCATATCTTAGGTAAGGCATACATTGTTAGGTGCATGGAGTTACTAAGCAGCTATAGCATTCTCCTTATGTCAGAATGTTGTTAGTTTTGAAAGTCAAACTATCCTTGCCATACCAGTTATTTTCCAGCAAAAAACACAAACTATCACTCTATTTAATAACCTTGTTTTAACAGTTAATTGGAGACCTGTCAATAGCAGATGTACAAGGGTTTTTGGTTTACATGCTTAATGGAAACAGGCAGAAACATTGATCTAAATGTGGATTTTAATAAGCTAGGATAGCCCTTTTAGGAGGAACAGTTTCTGCTCTTACCTCCTGCAGACTGGTACAGTTCTAGACAACACCTATAAGAGGACCAATTACATCTGCTTTGCAGATTGCACCTCCAAGAAGACTAGAGTGGGTTATGGGGGGGGGGGCGGTGAAATGTGAGTCAGATCAATAATCAAGCAGGGAAATACAGGGCATATTTCATAAAATATTGTAATTTGTTAAAAGTTTAAATGACTATTAACTACTTGCTTCGTCTTAAATGATAATCTTGTAATTCTACTATGATGGAGCTGTTTTCAAATATTATAGCTAAACTTGATAATATTTCCCAAGATGAAAACTTGCCAACACTGAACTTCTTAAACACTTCTGATGACATAAAGCTAGATTTATTTTCTTAAGAAGCCTTTTTTTTATGCACAAACGTTCGCCTTGTTAAACTATATTCACACCAATGTGGTGTGGTAGAATGCATGCTTCAGATTTATTTTAGATTCCAGGATACAGACAGTCTTCAGATCCATGATAAAATACAAGATAATCTTAATGCCATCTCAGATGTACTAATGTGGTATAAGAGAATATACAAAGAACACAGCTATAACTAGGATGGGGGTGAAGGGGATTGGTGCCGCAGGTGGTACAAGCTCTAAGAGGTACAATGTTGTGGAACTGCAGTATTGGCACTGATTTATGAAGCTGTGAGGACATTGTGGCCAATACTGCATTTATGGCTCACCTGAGGCAATGGTGCTTTGAGCAGAGCAGAGATTTTTTTTTTTGCTTGTCAGCCTTGATTTCAGAGTGCACCAGTTTAGGAATCTGCCCAGGACACAAGATGAGTTAGCTACAGTTCTGGAAAAGATCATTGTCTTTTGATTTAATTTATTATTTTATTAATCAGGAAAGTGAATCAGTTATCATAGAATGTTTATAGCCACAATGGTAAGGGTAAATGTAATGTATATGGACACTTTAGACAGCCAATAAAAGAATATACTTTTGCAGGTAGAATGAAGCTGGAGAACCCACAGAAAACAGAGAAGAACATGTACACTCTACACAGACAATAACCAGTAATCAGGCTTGAACCCTGGGGTTTGCAATAGTGTGGCATATTTTTTAACCACTGAACTGCTATGCTGACCAAATGTGAAGACTGTTTTTATATTAGATGCCTATGAACTGGAGAAAAAATAACTGCATAGATTTGCTGGAATTAATATAAAACATCATATTTCTTTTAGTTGAGACATTATAGCTGAAGCATCTACATCACCAAAACATGTTTTTTGTTAATATACCAAATACATCACAAACACTAAATATGCTGTTTTTCTGCCTCCACAACAAAGAACTCTCTGTTTCCTAACTTCACATTTGTACAAACTCATAGAAATGGATATATGTTTTAAAAATGACTCATATTATCCCTCCTTTTTGGGTCACATAATCTGAGGTATTGCGGCACAGCATTTACAGCAAAGCAACATCAGATGTATTGAGAAATTAACTCCTCTGTACGATATTTTAAATTATGATAAAATAGCACACGAGAAACAGTACATGACATAGTCTGGGGAATTCAGCTCCAAAACTACAGTTTCTGCAGCATTAGCCATCCTAAAGAGCAGCATAACAGTCTTAGTTTAGAAAGTAACAAAAGATACAGTTGTACAAGTTAACATACCATAACAGCAGATGTTTGAATAGATCACTATTACAATAGCTGTAACAATATAGGATGTATCCTGCCAAGGATTAGACATCCAGCCAGTCTATAAAGCTTTGGGCTCCTTCATTGAACCCTGTACTGCCATCCATTAGCTTGAGACTACATGCTGGTATAAGAGAGACATATAGGTGTGACAAAGCTCTAAACTTTTTTGCCCAGACGGGAGACTGAAGCTCTACAACAGTTAGATCAAAAGTAGTAGGTATTATCATGTCAGGGAGGCAAAGATAAAGTAGGATGACCCACCATAACAAGGAAATAACAGGAAAAACGGGGGAAGTTGGGAGGCTGCTGGTACTACAACAGTTATCTTTTCACTTATTTAATGCTATGGTAAGCTGTACTATGTTCTTTATTAGATCACCATTGCAGTAGTCGTAATTATATTGGATGGTTGCCATAGCTTCGGAAGAAAGGGTGGATAGAGAAGGATCAGCAGCTAGAAGACTTTTAAGGACAGTAATCCAGCTCTAGCTTGAGAGACCAAACTGTTTGTAGTTCCCAGTAAACATTGGCACAGAAGACCAAGTAGCCACCTCAAGAATAGGCCTGTCCACCCATTTCCAAAAAGCCTTGGAAGTAGCCACAGCTCTAGTAGAGTAAGACTTGATTTTCTGAGGTGGGCTTTTTACATGGTGAGCGTAACAACATTTGATAGCCTGAGAAAGCCATCTAGAAATGGTTTGTTTAGAAAATTAGTCTCCTTTTTTGCCATCAAAAGATACAAAAAAGTTAGTCAAATTTTCTAAAATCCTTAGTTCTGCCCAGGTAATTTTTGAATTATCTGTGGACATCTAAGGTATGCAGAATGCTTTCCTCTCCATTTTTAGGTTCATGTTAAAATCCAGGGAGATGAGTGACCTGGTCAAACTAAATTCATAGACAATCTTTGTCATAAAAGAAGGGTTGGCTTTGAGACTGATAGTGTCATTGTGGAAAATCAAGAAAGGATGCATAGACATAAAGGTTTGTATTACAGATACCCATCTAACAGAAGTTAGAATAATAAGCAAAGCAATCTGCCATGTTACAAGTTTTAAAGAAGCACAATCTGCAACTTTAAATGGAGGGAGACTTAACTTGTTCAGAAGAAAATTAAGATGCCAAGGAGCTGCCACTTGGTGGGTAATATGCAGAACGACTTTCAAGAATTGTTTAACTTGAGATAAAGAAGAAAGGAAGATCAAAGGCCATACAAGCAGAAATGGCCAGAAGATATACATTTACAGAATTGTACCCTAGGCCAGAACTGAACAAGTCGCACAGGTACTGAAGCACCTGGTGAGCTCCTGCGTGGGATGGGTCTTCTCTTGTTCTCTTTTATGTCACCAGCTAGAAAATCCTTTCCATTTTGCTAAGCATGATTTCCTAGCAGCAGGTTTTCTAGCCTCCTTTAATACCTGCTGCACATTCTGAGGAAAACAAAGGGAATAAATATGATCAAAATTCTATCATCTAGACCAGCGTTCCCCAACCACTGGACCATGGACTGGTACCAGGCCATGGATCATTCGGTACCAAGCCACACAGATAGAATAAAAAACGTTTTATGTTGGACGCCCAGCTGTTCAGGAAAAAGTGTGTGTGTGTGTGTGTGTGTGTGTGTGTGTGTGTGTGTGTGTGTGTGTGTGTGTGTGTGTGTGTGTATGTGTATGAGTGTGTTTATGTTTCTGTCTGTGTGTGTGTGTGTGTGTGTGTGTGAGTGAATGTGTGCGTGAAAACAGTGTATGTGTTTATGAGAGAGTGAACAGTGAGATCGATCAAGCCTTTATTTTACACTCGCTAAGCAAAGCTTTTGCTACCTAGCAACTGTAAAATAAAAATAAATGAAACTGAAAAAAGTGTGTGTGTGTGTTTCTGTCTAGGCGTGCGAGAGAATGTGTGCACAAAAGTAGAAGAGACTGCGTGCATGTTTTGTGTGTGTGTGTGTGTGTGTGTGTGTGTGTGTGTGTTTTTGTGTGTGTGTGAAGAGTGAGCGATCCCTGGCGGCAGCAGCAGTTAAAAGGTTTGTGTAGTTCTTAAACTCTATGCACAAGAAATCGGGAAAGAGCCACAAATAACAGAGGACAAACAACCAAAATTAAGGACAGATTTTAAATATTGCTCTTATAAACTAAGGAAGTTGCAAGATAAGGACTTATCCAGGGTTTCTGTTAGCATGTATTATCGGAATGATATGAAGTCTGAAACTCAAATGCCTGTCATTATTTAATGACTTCAATCCCCAGTCATTTACCGGAAAACTACACATTTTATGAGGATGGGACCAAACATGCAAGCCAAAAATCTGGACAGATGAAAGGTATGCCCTGTTGACTCTTAGCGCAGTATATTTGGATAAACCTAAAGTAAATGGGGGGCAAAGGCTCAAAATATGAACATATTTTACTTGATTATTAGGATTTGTGTTAGCATACATTTTCTGAAACAGAGGTATGTATGAAAGAGTGAGTAAGAGGGACAGTAAAGAGGTCTGTATACCTCTGGACCTTTCAGCTGAAGTAATGTGGATAACCCTAAAATAGAGAGGGAAAAAAAGGCCATACAAGCAGAAATGGCCAGAACAGATTTTAATTACTGCTCTTATAAAATTACAAACTTGCTTAAATATAAGGATTTGTATTAGTATGAATTTTCTGAAGAAAATGATAGTCTGAAACACAAATGCATGCCATTATTTAGTAACTTCAATCTCCAATGACTGGCAACAAACCAAATATTTTGGGAGTAAGGGACCAAAAATAAAGTAAATGCCTAGATATTTTAAGTGTTATATTCTGGATGGAAAATGCTTCCTCTAACACCATTAACATATACTACAGCATGCTTGGAACATTAGGCAGATGAATTATTTTACATAAAAATATAGAAATAATATAGTACTTAAAAAATAAAGTAAGTACAACACAACAATTTTACAGAGACCCATGAATTCACTAAGCACAATAATACCCTCCAGGGTGTGTGTTAATGTGTAATTAATGCCCTTTCAGGGGTGTACAGGCCCTCCACCAAATTACACATTAACAAACACCCTGTCAGACATTATTGCTTACTTATTGTGTGCCCATGATGGCCGGTCCATGGAAAATTGTCTTACATGAAACTGGTCAGTGGTGCAAAAAAAGGATAGAGACCATTGATCTGGAATATTAGGAGCAGCTTTTGAATATTGGTGTGTAATAAGGGCACACTGTGCTATGTAAGAAGAATCATACACTCTGTGAGGAGGTTTTTGGCAATTTTGTTGGGCTAAATGTGTGAGACGGCAGAACCAGTGTTGTCTGGGCCAAAAGGGAGTTACAAGAGACATCTATGGCAAGTTCTTATTGATCTTAAGAAGAACTTGTATGAGTGGAAAGGGGAGAAGGTATAAAATAACATTTCTGACTATGGAAAAGAAAATGCATCCATTTCCCTGGCCTTTTTGTTTGCTGTTCTGGAACAGAACTGGCTTAGTTGTCTGTCGGGAAATGAGGACAATAGATCTACTTGGGGAGTTTCCCGCAGATGGGCAATGTCCTGGATGACATCTTGGTGTAGCATCCATTCATAAGGGCTTATCCTGTATCTGCTCAAAGTGCCTGCTATTGTGTTCTGCTCTGACTGAATATATGTGGTATGCAAAGTGAGGCTGTTCTGTATTGCCACGTCCCAGGCAATCATGACCAGTCTGCACAAGGGTGTGACTTTGTTCCCCCTTGTTTGTTGATGTACTACATTATGGAGATTTCAGTTATCACTAACAAGGGTTTAGGTAGCCACAGCTGACAATGTTATGACAGCTTCTAATAGAACCATCATATACTTGAGATTTATATGCTTGTTCCTGAAATGAAGATCATACATGCCCTGAAATTTTACTGCCCTGGGGAACTGCTCTCCATATGAAGTCTGCAGCATCTGTCATGACCGATTGATGAGAAAGAGGAAAATAAAATGGCAGACCCAGATTTATTAAGATCTGATTGGCCCACCATAGGAGTTCCTTCGTGATGAATGTAAGTACTAGAACCTGATAAGACAAGAGATGAAGATGCTGTATCCAAACTGATTTGAAAGCATCTATATTACATAATCGAACTTTCAAAAGTTCGAAAATGTAATAAAAAAAATAAACCAAAGAAAAAGCTTACCTGAACGGCTTAAGCAGGGGGGCAAGCTCCCCTGCACCCCCTACACCCCCAGCTCTTTAAATATACCAACTCCAAGATTGCACTACAGTACAGAAAAGTGAAATATTCTTATTCCGCACTGTACGGAGATCTCAGTTGAAACGTTCTAACTTAAAAAGTTCGATCATATGGTGTCAACCATATGACGTTCGAAGTTTTAAGAGTTTGACAACGTGATATAGACCCGATTTGAAACACCATTGGAATTCTTTCATTTGTAGACTAGAAAATGGAACCATGAGGATGGTAAAATCCATAAAACCCAGAACATTGAGAAATTTTATTGCATTGGACATGAAGTGATGAGGCATATTCAGAAACTGAGCTTGATAAAGATGACACTTTGTCTGAAGGGAGGTATGCAGTGGTTAAGGAATGTCTAGCAATTACTCCAGAAACCCTAACCTATGAGAGGAGTTTTAACAATATTTTTTTCACATTAAGTTTAAACCATAGACTGTTGAAAAGATTTATACTGAACAGAAGAGCAGCTTTGATGTATTCAAATTATGATGCTGAGATGACAGAACCAATCAAATATGGAAACATATGGGTGCCCTGAAGTCCACACAAGGCTATAACTGGAGCCAAGCAACTTGTAAAAGCTCTTTGAGCTGTAGAAAGACCAAAAGCAAAGATGTAAACTGAAAGTACAGTCCAAAGGCAAAGAATCTTAGGAAACATCTGTGCATTTTGTGGCTTGGGATGTGCCAGTAGGCATCTTTAAAGACCATGGTTACTAGAAAATCCATGTGAAACAAAAGCAGACAAAGTTTTTAGAGCCCAGGCATATGAGGTTATTTTCTTTTCATAAATTAAGTCAGTATATGAGATTGCCTTCAATTATGGAAGAATGGCAAGGGTGAGGTGGGTGGGGTGGGAGTGACAGGTAGTCATTGTGCTTTCTTTTTAAATGATAGTCCTCAGGCTCCATCTCTTTTTATTTTTGAAACTTCCTGATATTTCTTCATATATTATTCTCTAGCTGCCTTTTGCTTGGGGGCTTTAAAGAACATTTGAAAAAAAGGACCAGAAGAAGGTAGACAATTCCTTTGATATGTAGGAATAGGAGACAAAAAAGTGTGCTGAGCAATTACCTAAAGTTACTGCTTTCTTTCAGTTTGTTAAATATGTCTGCTGACAAATTGCCAAACAAAAGGTCTCTGTTAAGAAGGACATTAAGCAACTGAGCTTTAACATCATTAGAAGAATTATGTAATCTTATCCAAGAATTTCTATGCATTACAGTATCGCTAGCATCCGCCATGGTCACAGCATCGATTACATAATAAGTACACTTAGTAGCATGCTCAGCGACCTGTGAAGCAGAGTTCAACATTTCTAACAAGGAAGATTTTGTGTCAAAGTTAGGAAGTAAAGCTACGTTTTGCCGCATGTTAGCAAAAATAGATAAAGGACGTGTGTCTGGCAGTTAATAGCCCTAAAAGTCAGAGTGCAGAATACATAAACCTTCTTCCCAAATCTGTCAAAGAAACAACTCTCTCTGTCAATTTGGGTCAGGGTTAGAAGATGAGAAGGCCTTAGAAGCTCTGCCCTCCCCCCATAGAAATAACAGCAAGGTCTACACCAGGGTTTCTGTAAAAGAATTAATGTGTCACGCACCCTGAAAAATCTGTCAAGTTTCTTAAAGGCATTGGGTTGGGAATTAGGGGAAACAGAGACAGAAGCAAATACATCATTCAGGTCCCAAAAACTGGGGGAATAGCTACTTTTTAGGGGAATCCATACCCAATAATTTAGAATATCATGGTCACTTCCCTACCTCCAATTCAAAACATTCCTTCATTTTTTTAAATTGTATCCCTCTAAAAAAATGTTGTACATGGGGGAAGTCTGACAAGATGGTATCTTTTGATTCAGACTCAGAAGGAGTAAGAGAGGATAATTTGGAAAAGTAGTCAGAGCCCTCAGTATCTGATTCAGAAAGAACTTCTTTCTTTCTTTATTTATTTATTAAGATCTGTTTACCAGGAAAGTCCGACTGGGCCAGAAGCCCATTTTCAGTGGAGACTCCGGGAGAGAAGCTCCACAGAACTATAAGCAAAATACAATAGATAGTACAATAGTATACATACAGTAAGATGCACATTACACATCACCCTGTTAGTCTATGCAAAGTAGTATTCAATATGCTTTTCTAGTAGATACAAGTCCAAAAAAGAAAACATCAAAGCATTACAGCAAAGATCACTGTGAACTGTGAGAATAATAAAAATTAGTACTGTGTACTTATTAAATAATAGTTATCAACAAATTAGATTTCCTTTTTTTTTTTTTAACGAGTATTAGTAACACAGAGGAGAGGGAGAAAATGAGTTAAGGAGTGGACAGTATGGTGAGAGAGATATCTTGTCAGTCAGGTTTGGCACAGGAGCAATGCCATTTTTTGGGTAGGTGTTCAAATATTAGTTGTTTGAAATTGGTAGATTTGGGTGTGCTTTGGAGGGTGTGGGGTAGAAAGTTCCATAATTTGGCTTTTTGATTTGAGAATAGGGCTTTACTGTGAGTGTTGTAATCTTTGTTTACTGTGAGAAAGTTTCTGTCTGCAGATCTTAGACTTTGTGGGTATAAGTAGGGAACAACAAGCTCCTTGAGGGATGGGCAATTGTCAGAATGGAAGATAATATTGTGTGTGAATTTAAGTTGATAGAGTTGGACAAGGTTAGTTAGCTCGAGCAAATTAAATTTATGTAGAGCAATACAATGGTGGGTTTGGTGAGGAAGATTGGCTGTGATGCGAGCTATTTTGTTGTAGCAAGTTTCCAGTTTGTTTAAGTCTGATTTTTTTAAGTTGGTAAAGAGGGGGAAAGCATAAAGGAGTATAGAAAGGAGGAATGTTCTGGATATGGCTAGTCTGGTATTGTCAGTGAGGAATGGCTTGCTTCAGTGAGCCAAGTTTGACGTGAACTTTCTTAATTGTGATGGCAATGTGTTGGTCAAATCTGAGTTTGTTGCTGATAGTCACACCAAGGAGTTTTGTATGCTCAACTGGTTGCATGACTGTGTTGTTTGCTGAGAGAATGGTGAAAGGAGGTGTGGTAGGTGATTGTGTGCTAATGGTAAATAGTATTAACTGTGGCTTTTTGGGGTTGAGGATTAGTTGTGATTTACTTAGATATGTTTTGATATCATTAAAAGCTTGTTGGGCAATTATTTGGAGGTTTGGTAAGGTATCTGCTGAGCAAATTAAAGCTGAATCATCCGCATACTGAACTACTTTAGTGTGTGTTGTGGATGAGGCTAGATCACTAGAGTAGATGGTGAAAAGAAGGGGCCCTAGTATGGATCCTTGGGGGACTCTGACTGAGACAGGCAGAAGTGGTGAGAGTTCAGATTTCCATTGTACTGCTTGCTGTCTGTCAGAAAGATATCTGAGGAACCAGGAGAGGGAAGTCTTTGATAGGTTTAGTGAGGCAAGAGTATTAAGGAGCTTCTGATGGGGGACCATGTTGAATGGTTTTGACATGTCTAGGAAGATTGATGTTACTTGCTGGTTTGAATTTCTGAGTTGGTTGATGGTGTTAGAGAAATTAATTAGGGGTATGGTGGTGCTGTGTTTTGATCTGAAACTGTGTTGGGAGGAAGGGATAAGGTTGTGAGACAGCAGGTGTTGTAGTAACTGAATGTGTATACATTTTTCCAGAATTTTGACACAGGTGGAAAGGATGGCTATGGGTCTGTAATTGTTTAATTCTGTTGATGTTCCTCCTTTATGTAGAGGGATGATAGAGGAACTTTTCCATAATTTTGGGACATATTGTTATGCTATAGACCTTTTAACCAGAATGGAGATAAGCAGAGCTATGGCATCAGCTGAAAGTTTGAGTTACTCACTGGGGAGTTGGTCAGCGGCCAAGGATGAGGTTTCAGTTTTTTCAGCATTGTTCTTATGGTGTTATTTGGGACAGGTTTAAGGTCAAAAGAGTTGTTGTTAGTTTCCATATTAGGTGGAAGAAATGGCGGGGTGGAATTGTTCCTTGTAACTAAGGATAGGATGGCGTTTATAAAGTAGGTGTTGATTTGTGAGGCAATACTCACGCTTTGTTTTTTGGTTCTTGATTCTGGGGTTGTGACTTTACCTAGATGGAGAAGTGACTTAATTGCCTGCCAGAACTTTTTGGGATTGTTTTCATATTTGACTTGCATAGCTGTATAATATGTTGTTTTGTCTAGTTTGAGTTGTTTTTTGTTTGATTGCAGAGCTGCTGGTATGCTAACAGAGTTTTATTGGCTTTTGTTTTCTGGTATTGAAACCAGGTTTTGTCTCTTAGTTTTTAAAGTCTAACAGTTTCTTTTGATATCCAGGGCAATCTCTTATTTTTAACATGACATGTATGAGTTGGTGCTAAGCTATTTAGAATAGCTAGAAATGTGTCATTAAAGTATGTTACAGCCTGGTCGAGTTGGAGATGATGGAGTGGTGTCCAGTTACATTTATTGAGCATGTCTAAGAATGCTTCATTGCAGAAATTTTTTGTATTTTGTACAATTTTGTAAACTATGTTTCTGGGTGGGTTGAGCTGATGATGGATTAAGTAGGTAGGTCTATGGTCACTTAAATTATTTGGAAGGCATCTGGAGAGAGAGTTGTAGGTGGTACTGTCAATAAGTGACCAGTTTAAGATAGATTCCCTTTTGCTATATTTATTTACTTGAGTGGGAAATTGGATAGTTTGGGAAAAAACATGTAGATTTATGAAGGTGGAGGGGTTATCACCAATGCAAGTGTTCCAGTCCAAGTTGAAGTCACCTGTGATAATGGTTTCATGGGTGTAGGTAGAGGCTGTCCAGGCTATGAGTTCCTCATTGGCAGTGGGAGTATTATTGCGAGGTAAGTGGCAATTATGGTAATATTTTTCTTTGGGTTGATTCTGAGCTGTGTTACTAGGACTTCAAAGTTGTTATCACAAAAGTATTTGATGGGTAGGTAGTCTATATTTAGGTTATCTTTGTAGAAAATTGCAACCCCTGCTCCCTTCTTCCAGGTCCTGTCTAACCAGTGTACTCAATAACCTTGTGGGAGTATGTCTGGGCCTCTTATATAGGGTTTGAGCTAAATTTCTGTTGCTATAAGAATGTCTGGTGAATATTGTGCAATGACTACATGAAAGTCTGTGATTTTGTTAAATAGGCTTTTAAAGTTCATGTTAAGAATGAGAAGGTCTGAAGTTTTAATGTGAGGAAGGGGTGGAATGGTAAGGATGATTGTATGTTGTGCAGTAAAACCAGTAACATGAACTATTTCAAGACAAACTACCTTTTATTAAGTGATGGTTTGTCAAAATTTTATGTCCTAAACCCCAAGAACACAGCAGCACACAATGAATTGTTCTCAGAAGCTCTGTACAGCCATGTTAATAGCTGCATAGAAACTGCTATAACATCATATACTGCTCAGACAAGCTCCACGTGGGTTTACAGAGTGGTCCTAGCAGCAAGGAACTCGAAAAAGCGACTACCTTCTGGATTTAAGTATCTTTGCTTTTTTTTCACTGGAAATAGCTTCTGTTGCTTACTTTGAACTAGCCTGAACTGTTTTTTTACTGATTACTGCATTTATTTTAAAATCTGCACTTAAGGTTACATTTAGTCGAATTTAATTGAAAGTTTGCTTGTTTGTTTGTTTAATTTAACTGTGGAGGCTGCCCACTAAAGTGTGCTAGCCTGTGTAACTAATTTATCACTGTCTCTGCATTTTCTGTGTGTTTCTACAAGAAAAACAAAAAAAATAATCCTTGTTTTCCCGCCTTTCTCGACTAGTTTAGACCAGTATACAGGCATTGCTGTATTCTGGGCTGTGGTGTAGTTCCTGTGTTGTCCATTACCTTACTTGGATAGAAGGAAGTTTCTTTGCTCACCAGTGGGAGTGGGGAGCCTTGAGCAGCCTACCTGTCCTTGGGGGAAGTGACCTCAGCACAAGAAGCTGTAGTAATTGGTTGTTTGGGACCATTCCTAGCTTTTTTGTAGTTCACTGCTTAAAATCCGGCTTTGGGCATTTTTTATTTGGCTATACTGCTCAGACAAGCTCCACGTGGGTTTACATAGTCGTCCTAGCAGCAAGGAACTCGACAAGGCGACTACCTTCTGGATTTAAGTATCTTTGCTTTTTTTCACTGGAAATAGCTTCTGTTGCTTACTTTGAACTAGCCTGAACTGTTTTTTTACTGATTACTGCATTTATTTTAAAATCTGCACTTAAAGTTACATTTAGTCGAATTTAATCAAAAGTTTGCTTGTTTGTTTGTTTAATTTAACTGTGGAGGCTGCCCACTAAAGTGTGCTAGCCTGTGTAACTAATTTATCACTGTCTCTGCATTTTCTAATAAGCTATTGTCTCAGTCGTACCTAGGCTTCTCTCAGCCTCCGCCTAACCCAAAAACCAAAGAACACTCTATTTTAGCCCTCCTTGTCTGGCTGTTCAAATCTGTACCTCGTGAAATCATTTAATAATTCTTGTTTTCTCTTATTTGGTCTGTAAGCATCACTGTATTTAATTGTACTCACATGTTATAGGTTTATAATTGTATATGTATTAACCAGCAGATTATCTTGTGTATCAACATCAATGTTTTTGTTAATCTAACTATTACCTTGGAGCTTTTCTCCCCGGGCCTCCACTGAAAATGGACATGTATCCAGTTGGACTAGCCCGGTCAACAAATGTAAAATAAATAAAATAAATAAAATAAATACTGCATTTATTTTAAAATCTGCACTTGAAGTTACATTTAGTCGAATTTAATCGAAAGTTTGCTTGTTTGTTTGTTTAATTTAATTGTGGAGGCTGCCCACTAAAGTGTGCTAGCCTGTGTAACTAATTTATCACTGTCTCTGCATTTTCTGTGTGTTTCTACAAGAAAAACAAAAAAAACAAAAAAATAATCCTTGTTTTCCCGCCTTTCTCGACTAGTTTAGACCAGTATACAGGCATTGCTGTATTCTGGGCTGTGGTGTAGTTCCTGTGTTGTCCATTACCTTACTTGGATAGAAGGAAGTTTCTTTGCTCACCAGTGGGAGTGGGGAGCCTTGAGCAGCCTACCTGTCCTTGGGGGAAGTGACCTCAGCACAAGAAGCTGTAGTAATTGGTTGTTTGGGACCATTCCTAGCTCTTTTGTAGTTCACTGCTTAAAATCCGCCTCTGGGCGTTATTTTCTGGCTATACTGCTCAGACAAGCTCCACGTGGGTTTACAGAGTGGTCCTAGCAGCAAGGAACTCGAAAAAGCGACTACCTTCTGGATTTAAGTATCTTTGCTTTTTTTTCACTGGAAATAGCTTCTGTTGCTTACTTTGAACTAGCCTGAACTGTTTTTACTGATTACTGCATTTATTTTAAAATCTGCACTTAAAGTTACATTTAGTCGAATTTAATCGAAAGTTTGCTTGTTTGTTTGTTTAATTTAACTGTGGAGGCTGCCCACTAAAGTGTGCTAGCCTGTGTAACTAATTTATCACTGTCTCTGCATTTTCTGTGTGTTTCTACAAAAAAACAAAAAAAAAAAATAATCCTTGTTTTCCCGCCTTTCTCGACTAGTTTAGACCAGTATACAGGCATTGCTGTATTCTGGGCTGTGGTGTAGTTCCTGTGTTGTCCATTACCTTACTTGGATAGAAGGAAGTTTCTTTGCTCACCAGTGGGAGTGGGGAGCCTTGAGCAGCCTATCTGTCCTTGGGGGAAGTGACTTCAGCACAAGAAGCTATAGTAATTGGTTGTTTGGGACCATTCCTAGCTCTTTTGTAGTTCACTGCTTAAAATCCGCGTTTGCACGGCTTTCTTGTGCGCGCATAGCGCAGCGCCGGTTAAACAAGGTTAAACTTGGTTAAACAAGGATAAACTTTTTCTGGCTCTGCCAAGTCTGTTGTTCAATTTTTCCCTTAGAACTGTTCTACTTGCAATCTAAACAGCCTATACTCTATCTGAAAAGCTCAGCACTTGCTCCTAAAGCATTTTTTACACAGGTAAAGCACTCTTAAACAAAAGAAAGTACTTTATTCACCTAAATTCTGTTGAGTACCCATTTCCCTATAGGTCCTTTCTGACTCAGTTACACAGAAATCTTTTTCACTATTTCTAGCCTGTCGAAGGGTCAGTTGCTGGCGTCCTCTCCTGTTCAGCTGGTGAATCTGGGAATCTTGAGGCAATATTACAATTGCCTCATGTACACAGACAACCCTCTCCTCCTCCCAACAAATACAAATATATGCGAGAGATGCAACTATATAGCCAAACTGGAGGCTGAGCTCTCTCAGTTCAATACTGGCAAGACCAGTCAGGAGGAGAAGGTAATCACGCACACCACAAACCCAGTCTCACATAGAACTATCACAACTGCAAACCAAACACATAAAAACACAAAAACATACTCAGAGGCACTGATTAAAAATCTACCAAAACAACAGAGGCCTCCAAAGCAGACACCCAAGCAACCACCACCTCAAGACATAGCACATGCAACACATAGTTCACAAAGTCAGTGTGCTAAACAGTCACAGCCCTTAAGGCCAAACAACATGCCAGACACACTTGTAATAGGTGACTCCATAGTCAGACACACTGACGTCCCGCTCACCAGACTGAACAAGGAAAAGGTCACAGTAAGCTGCCTGTAGGGAGCTAGAATCCGCCACATAACACAAGCACTCAGGTCACTCCACAGCAAGTACAAATATGACTCAGTCATTGTACATGCCGGTGTGAACGACCTGAGACGTACCTCCCTGGACTACATGAAAAGAGACATAGAGGAGCTCTCTGATTATGTAGCCCAGGCCGGTATGACCCTGACCCTGAGCAGCATCTTACCCTCACCAAGAATGATGCCACAGTACAAAGACAAAATGATCAGTTTTAACAATTGGCTTAATTACTGGTGTCATTCTAAGGGGATCAATGTCTGTCTGCTTGGGATGACATGCTTGACAAGCCACGCTGCTTCAAGGGATGGCTTGCACCTGTCACCCTGGGCTTCCGGATATTGGCCAAGGCTCTTGCCACCCCATAGTGCCTTTTTAGGCAAGGCTCAAATGACAAACCTACCTCCCTAGAAAACACAAGTGGAAAAAACTAAGGGTAATGCTGCTCAATGCCAGAAGTCTAAACCTCAAGATGCATGCCCTCTAAGCCCTCCTCAGTATGGAGAACATCGATGTCTGTGCAGTGACTGAAACCTGGTTCAAGGCTCCTGAGAGCACCCCAGCACTATCAGGTTTTACCTCATATCATGCTTTCCGGCCCCAAAACTTGGACTGAACCACAAAAGGAGGGGGAGTATCCATTTTCATCAAAGATACCCACACCTCCAGGTTAGTGGCAACGCACGAAGCATCGGAGACTATCCAGGTGCAACTAACCATAGGCAAAACTGCCTTACAGTTTGTAGCATGCTACAGACCACCCTCTCAAACTCAGGAACCCCACACAGCCTTTCTGAAGACACTGGAGAGTATGAATGTCTCTCCAAATACCATCATTTTGGGAGACTTCAACTACCCAAACATAGACTGGGAACATTACTCAACACCCTAGCCCAAAGGTTCCTAGAATTCATAAACTCAAATGCAATGGAACAACTAGTCACCATTCCCACAAGAGGAGACAATATACCAGACCTGATCATCACAAACATGGGGACAAAATGCTCCACACCAGAAGTATATCCCTCTTTGGTAAGATCAGACCATAAATTAATCTCACTGGAAATCCACATCCCACCCCACCCCTGCACAAAAGACCACAGTGAAGAACTTCTCAAAAGCAAACTTCACACTTCTTAAGACTGAAGTGGTATCCTTCAAGGCCCCTGGGCCAGTGGAAACCACAACCCACACTGCTGAATCCTTTGCAAATGCCTTCTATGGGCACCTTCAAGAATGCATGGATCATGCAATCCCAAATAAAACCAAGACCCATTCCCCCAAAGGCAGGCGCCCAGTCTGGTGGACCCCAGCCATAAACAAACTTTACAACAGGAGGAGGAAGCTACTACATGACAGAGCAAAATCCCTAAAAGGGAAGGCATCTCTGATCAGTACTAGCAAAAAACTACGATCACTCATAAAATCATCCAAGGCCAACTTTGAGAGAAAAATCGCAAAAGACACAAAAGACAATCACATGGCCTTCTTTAGCTATGTTAACAACCTGGGTGGAAACTCCCAGATATGCTCAGAGTTAGTCCAAAATGACACAAAATACACTGAACCCAATGACATTGCCAACATTCTGGCAGACAGGTTCAGTGCAAATTTTTCCTCCCCCTCCCCCCCAATAGGAGAAATAACTATCCCAGCCCTCTCTAAAGCTAAAAACACAGCATCAGTGGGACCGGATGGTGTCCCGGGCTGTGTGCTACATGAACTCCAAGAGGAACTAAACCCACACATAAGGCTGCTGTTTAATCTTAGCCTTACTACAGGATACGTACCCAAAGAGTGGCGTACGGCAACAGTGGCCCCACTTCACAAAGGAGGTGCTTCTACGGACCCTGGAAATTACCGCCCCATAAGCTTGACGAGCCTGGTCTGCAAAGCTATGGAGAGGATCATTATGGAACTCGTAAACAAAGACATTGGGGACCTACAGACATTGGATCCTACCCAATTTGGCTTTGTCAAGGGTAGATCCTGCCTTTTGAACTTGGTTAACATTTTTGAAACAGTCACTAAGGCCATTGATGAGGGTAAGGCAGTTCACACAGCCTACCTTGACCTTGCAAAAGCCTTTGACACAATACCCCACTCGGGCATCATAGACAAACTCACCAGCTTAAATGTAAACCCATATGTCACAAGATGGGTTGCAAACTGGCTCAAGGACAGAACCCACAGGGTCAGAGTTGCTGGAGCTATGTCAGACTCTAAGCCAGTCACAAGCGGTGTCCCACAGGGCTCAGTCCTGGGACCCCTCTTGTTCGGCATTTATTTTCCGAGGTACAGGCAAACATAGGAGGATTGTGGCTGACAAAGTTTGCAGATGACTGCAAACTGGGCCATAATTGATACTCCAGCGGACACAAACATCCTTCAGAGAGGCCTCATAGAAATGGATAATTGGTGCCAGAGCCATGGCCTTAAGCTGAACGCCAAAAAATGTATAGTCATACCCTTTGGGAAAAACAAGGTACCGACAAATTACCACATAGGTGGTAATCCATTAAATCTGGAAGAGGTAATCAGGGACCTAGGGACCCAGGTTGACAGTAACCTCTCATTTGACACTCACATTGCCAAAGTGGTTAGGAAGACCTTCTATATTGCCCACCTTATCATGAAGGGTTTCACATCTAGATCAAGAGAGGTCATTGTGCCCCTGTACTCTTCTCTTATCAGGCCAATGATTGAGTACAATGCTCCATTTGGGATGTACCTCACCCGACACCTGCAGCAGTTGGAAAGACCACAAAAGTTCCTCACCAAGAGGATAAAGGGTCTTAAACATATGTCATATGCTGCCCGACTGAAAAAACTCCAGCTCTATTCAGTCGCATACCGCCTACTCAGAGGTGATCTGTGCCTGACGTACAAGGCCATGTCCAATCCGGAATTAATGGACATGCTCCACCTCAGAAAATCCAAATCCATCAGAGCCACGAGAACAAGAGACTTAAACCTCAACACAGAAATAAATAGGACATGCTGGAGGGACAGATTCATAACCCAGAGGCTCCCTACACTCTGGAACAGAATCTCAGTCCATGTTAGGCAGAGCCCCTCACTGACTCTATTCAAGAGAAATCTCGACGAGATCATAGGTTTACCCCAGGGGTCATCTCTGTGTCACTACTAGACAGAGGCACAGTAAACTAAACCCTAAAAGGGCATAGTATTCTCATCCTAAGGGGTGGTGAAAGCCACACACACTCTGGCTAGGCTTATAAATGCCCTAGGGCAGATAGCCTAGTATGAACCTATGAACCTATGAGTTAACCTAGAACTAGCATGAGAAACAAACTTCCCTGGTGGAATCTCAAATTAAACAGGATATACAACAAAAGGAAAAAAAAAAGTATGACAAAAATCAGGAAGGGTAATTCCCATAAAGATAAAAAACTTTCCTCAAACTAAATAGCAACTAAGAGGGCTAATTAGATAAAACAAAGCCAACTCTGATGTTAAGATAGCCTTTCATGTGAAGGATAACCATAAGATCTTCTTCAGTTATGTCAGTAACCTCAAGGTCAGCACACTGCAATGTGCTGAACTGATGGCTAATGGTGCAACATTCACAGAGCCTGGCAATATAGTGAACCTGTGAGCAGACAAATTCAGTTCCAGATTTACTCCAGCAACCATCCCCCAAGAAATAGCATCAAACATAACCTCTTCAACTATAACTAGGGAGTATGCCCTGGTTATGCTCACTAAAGCCAAGAACAGAGTCTCGGTGGACCCCTATAATTTATTGGGATGCCTCCTGAACAGTCTAAAATATGACTGACCCATGGAGTCACTACTTAACCATAGTTTTAAACAGGCTGTGTGCCATGAGAATGGAGGACTGTGATGGTCATCACCCTTCATAGGGGAGAACCTTCAACAAGTCCTGGAAACTGCAGATCTATTAATCTGACTAGTGGAAAGAATTATCATAAAAATTATCCACAAGGATACAGGAGACCTCTTGATGCTGGGGTCATCCCAGTTTTAACTTTGACAAAGGAAAGTCATGCTTACTCAGCATGGTAGACTTCTCTGAAAAGGACACTAAGCAATGGTTGATGGAAAAGTTGGGCATACTGGATACCTGGATCTGGCTAAAGCATTTGGTACAATACCCCACTTAGGCACTGTAAACAAACCTTGAGAACAGGCATAAAACCCTTTATAACATGCTGGATAGCAAGCTGACTCACAGATAATACCCAAGAGGTAAGGATCAGTGAGTTCATCCCCATAAAGGAGCCAGTCACTGGTGGAGTTCCTCATGGGTCTGTGCTGAGCCCACTCCTCATTGGCATCTACTTCTTGGAAGTCAAAGATAATGTCAATGGCTACTGGCTAACCAAAGTCACAGATGATTGCAAACTGGAAGCAGTCATTGAATCTCCCTAAGATAAGAACACCTTCAGGAAGGTCTAACACAGACAAACACTTGGTGCCAAAGCCACAGCTTAAAACCCAATATCAAGGAATACATTATAGTACCTTTTGGGAAGCTGGTTACTACAGGTAAATATGTCATCAATAAAATACCCTTAAAAGTAGATTCACTAGTCTGGTATCTGGGAACTCATATCGATAAGTAACATAGCCTTTGACCAACATTTATCCAAGATATTATGAAAATCCTTCAATGATGCTCAGCTTATAAGTAAGGGCATGGCATCTAGGTCCAGAGGTGTCCATCACAGAGTATAATGCCCCCTTCAGTATGTATCTAACCAGATACATGCAGCAACTGTAGCATCCACAAAGGTTCTTTACAAAAAGAATGCAGGAAGTAAAGACACCTACTCTGACTGCCTCAAAGGCCTTTCTTTTTACTCAGTATCATACAGACTTCTGAGGAGTGATCTTTGCCTGGCATATAAGGCATTCCTGGACCTTGTTTTGATGAACCTTTTGCACATCTGTAAAGCAAACAGAGCTACTATATCAAAAGACCTACATTTTGCTTGTAGCATGAATAGGACATGTTGGAGAAACAGATATGTTTCTTAAGAGACTTCCTATTCACTGGAACAGGTACCCCATCCATGTGAAGCAGAGTTGCTCCCTAATCCTATTTAAGCACAACTTGGACCAATGGATGGGTCATAGGAAATTCACCCATGGTCTGGCACCTATGCCTCTGATGGACACAGACCGTAAAATCACCTCCTATATAAATCAAATTTCTGGACCACATTTGGGTTGCATGGCATAATGGTCATTAGCCTAGTATATATCTATGACCCTATGAACAATCATGGTTTTGACTCATGCTTCTACATCTGTCATCTCACCTTCAGGGACTCTCTGAATGGGAATATGAAACTCACAGTTTGTCTGGATTTAATGCTAATTGGATGGCATACTATATTTAGAAATGAATATAAAAGAAACAACAGAAACTTGCTGCCATTAATACACAAAGTAAAAGAGCAAGACATAGCTGATAAATGATTAGCAAAAGGCTCAAATCTTACAGGTTAGGAGGAATTGCCTGTCATTTTAGTGCAGAGGACTGAAGCTATGAATTGTTAATCGCCATGTAGCCTTTAGTTTGATTACCACAGTCACTATGTGCTTCTTACGTAAGCCTGAGAAAATAATTTAAACAGTTCTCCAAGGTTAGCTTAATGAGAAGGTCATATTGCCTAAAACATTCACTTGGTTAAGACACAAAGTAAATATAAAAATATGCTAAAATTTGTGGTTGACAGACTGGTAAACTGACTGCTTCAAAAAATACAAAGAATTTTAAAAGAGGGGTTATAGCTCTGCCATGTCTGAAGCAGAACTGCAAAGGAAGATAGAAAAGCTGTGGTAAGGAAACTATTTTGATAGCTAAATTGACTATATAAAATGGTATAAGATAAAGAGAATGTATAAATGCTGATTCACTGTTACAGCTGGCAGAGCTCTAGGTAAAATAATAGGAGAGACAAATGTACACATGCATGGGGCGTTCTCAGAAAACCTATTTGTGTGAGAGCTTTTGGTGTTCTTGTATATATTTTATTAAAGTGCATGGATTCTCTGAGGAAGTGTTGTTTGTTTCTCCCTAAGTTTTTGATGAGCTTACTTCTTGTTCTCATTTTATTAATAATTTAAATACCTAAAATTATCTGTGGGAGATACTAAATTGAATTATAGTTCAATATATTTGCACAATGTATAGTTAACTATCTGAGATCTCTCAGAACTATAATAGCTGTAAGCTAACTATGTAGACATTTAAATAGATGCAGTGGTGGAATAATGTATATTCTTTATTTGATTATATATCTGATTTCTAGAAATAATTCAGAAATTAAAGAAACCTCCCCCGATGTGCAGACCGGTGGTATGCCCTGACCATGCTCCTTTGGAATGCATTCAGTTAATGAAGCAGTGCTGGAATGAAGTGGAAGAGAGACGGCCATCATTTGATGAAATATTTGACCAAGTAATTTTTTCACATTTATCTGCCACTTACATTACCTGTTTTACCTGACTTTGGTTTTACACAAATTGAACGTTTTATAATATCCTTAATAGCTGTCAAACCAACATTTACACAAAAATCAGCAACATTGTACAGTATATATGTTTTAGAGCTGCATGCATTCATCAAACTAAGTTACATAATTGTCTTCATATTGCAAAAATTATTTATGCAAAGTTTCAATGTGCAATTATTTTTTTGTTTAATTTGAGCAAATGAAAAAATATGTCTTAACAATTTCTTAAACATTTTATTTGGCATTTATTCAAAATGACCAGGAGAAGGTAGTCACAGCATTAAATAAACAATTCAGCCTACAGTTCTTCATCAGGTTTATCTGTTCAGTTATGTTTATTTTAGTCTCAGACCAAAAAATGTTAGTTCCATCATTTGCGTTGTGCTTAATCTCTAACCTGGAGATGCTAGTTCTATCATTTGTTTTTGCTTTAGTCTCTTTGACCTGGAGATGGTAGTTCCATCATTTGTGTTTGCTTTAGTCTCTGACCTGGCAATTTTAATAACATCATTTGTGTATGCTTTAGTCTCTGACTTGGTGATGGTAGTGCCATCATTTGTGTTTGCTTTAGTCTCTGACTTGGTGATGGTGGTGCCATCATTTGTGTTTGCTTTAGTCTCTGACTTGGTGATGGTGGTGCCATCATTTGTCTTTGCTTTAGTCTCTGACTTGGTGATGGTGGTGCCATCATTTGTGTTTGATTTATCCTCTGACCTGGTAATGTTAGCTCCATCACTTATGGTCTTTACCTTTAGGACTTGTATTTCTGCATTTAGAGTTTGTAGTTTTTGGTAATGCTCTTGATGAAGGCATAAATCTCACTAGCGTCTGCAATCTAGTTTTTATTATTGGTTACACCAAGTGTGCATGGGAAATGGGTAAAGTATAGGAAAAAACAGAGTTTCAAATGGCAGAAGATATGAATGTCTTCATAGATGTTAGCAAAATAATAGTTAAGGTTGATTATATGCTGAAGTGATCAGGAGACAAGACAGAAGAGCAACCACCACAAGACAAATTCCCAGGACCAGATAAAAATACAGAATTAGTTACAGATCTTGACAAACAGGAAATCCTTGGAAAGAGAGGTACTGACAAGGGTAATGATAAACCAGCTGCTCCATATCTGTGCCACTCATGAAGAGGTGCACTCAGGAAAAGGTAAACTCATTTTAGTGGGCACAGAGTGTGGCACACCAGAGGTATGAGCTGCCCACTGGGATATTCAAACTGTGCTGACTTTGGGAGTCAGTATGAGGCTTTTTCTAACAAATGCATTCACTATTCTGAGCTTAGATAACTGGCAAAATGTACACTGAATATTCTCGAGCGGGCTAGTAGTGCATAGATATCACTCCATAAAAAAATGTCTTCTATTCCATGACAGTATATTAAGATGCCGTGGAGCACGGACTGAAAAAAAGCAAACAGCTACCATCTTTATTTATGCTCACTAAGTACATCTTTGTTATTTAGCGAGTGCAAAATTAAAAAAAAAAAATCACACAACTAGCAAATGTAACTGTAGCAGCAGCTATGAGGACTTGCAGTTTTACTTTCACCTTGCTAAGCATGGCTTAAAAAGCCACATTTATTAAGCTGGAAAAAGAAAAGAAAAGGCAATGCATCTGCTTGAGTATGTGTGTGCTTTTGAGTCTGTCAGACAGTGAGAGTGAGCGATGAGAGGGGGAGGGAGAGAGCATACGTCTCAACTTCTTTCCTTAAAAATTCAAGTTAGTAATAAAAACAAGAGTCTATCAGAGTAAGAATATAAGGAGAAATCAGAGGCATTTTGCAAAATTAGGGATAGATGAGAGGCATGGGGTGGGAGTGGGGTGTTGCAATGCATTTTTCATTAATTTTATTACAAAAAGATACTTGGTGTATTTAGTCAATAAAGCGTCTATAATTGCTAGGCACATTTGTGTGTGTGTGTGTGCCTTTGCATGTGTGTATGTGTTGACATTAAATACTTATAAAACATTTATTTTAGATGTAAAATACTTCCTACAGTAACAACTACATATGCTACAGCAACTATGAAACATTAGGTGGAACTATTTTACTTTAAAATATAAAAGTATATATCAATAATAAAAAAAAAAAAATATGAAACAATTTAACAAGTAGTGTGGTACCTAAGTGCAATAATGCCTTCCAGGGAGGGCATTACAGGAGAAATAATAGACTTCTAGGGGTGTAGAGGGTGGATGTGTGTGGCGTTGGCCTTCATAATGCCACTGGGTGGTCTGTTATTTCTCCAGTAATGCCCATTTTGTGAGGCATTACTGCTAGAGGTCTGAGTTAATAGATGGAGGATTAAGCAGTTAGAGGTCATGTCTGCCTTCTTGGGGGAGCAGTTGCATTTGCTTTGTTAAAGGTGTGCTCCTGGTAGAGATCAAGGCTTACTTCTGGATAATATCAGCATTAATGCTGTAGTTGACCAAGGTCTAGAAGGGCAGAAGGGTCAGAGAGCAAAATGAAAACACTGGAACAGAACAAATGTTACCTGTTCAAGGTCTGTCATGACACGTTAACTGAATTGGGGTACACTGCTGCTACCATTTTCTTCATTGCTTTCTGATGCCATCCTTTTCCTCATTGCTTTCTGATGTTATCCTTTTCCTCGATGCTTTCTGATGCTAGCCTTTTCCTCGTTGCTTTCTGATGCTATCCTTTTCCTCATTGCTTTCTGATGCCATCCTTTTCCTCGTTGCTTTCTGATGCTAGCCTTTTCCTCATTGCTTTCTGATGCCATCCTTTTCCTCATTGCTTTCTGATGTTATCCTTTTCCTCGTTGCTTTCTGATGCCATCCTTTTCCTCATTGCTTTCTGATGCCATCCTTTTCCTCATTGCTTTCTGACGCTAGCCTTTTCCTCGTAGCTTTCTGATGCTATCCTTTTCCTCATTGCTTTCTGATGCCATCCTTTTCCTCATTGTTTTCTGATGCTAGCCTTTTCCTCGTTGCTTTCTGATGCCATCCTTTTCCTCGTTGCTTTCTGATGCCATCCCTTTCTGATGCTATCCTTTTCCTCGTTGCTTTCTGATGCTGTCCTTTTCCTCGTAGCTTTCTGATGCTGTCCTTTTCCTCGTTGCTTTCTGATGCCATCCTTTTCCTCGTTGCTTTCTGATGTTATCCTTTTCCTCGATGCTTTCTGATGCTAGCCTTTTCCTCATTGCTTTCTGATGCTATCATTTTCCTCATTGCTTTCTGATGCCATCCTTTTCCTCGTTGCTTTCTGATGCTAGCCTTTTCCTCATTGCTTTCTGATGCCATCCTTTTCCTCGTTGCTTTCTGATGTTATCCTTTTCCACGTTGCTTTCTGATGCCATCCTTTTCCTCATTGCTTTCTGATGACATCCTTTTCCTCATTGCTTTCTGATGCCATCCTTTTCCTCGTTGCTTTCTGATGCTAGCCTTTTCCTCATTGCTTTCTGATGTTGTCCTTTTCCTCATTGCTTTCTGATGCCATCCTTTTCCTTGATGCTTTCAGATGCCATCCTTTTCCTCGTAACTTTCTGATGCCATCCTTTTCCTCATTGCTTTCTGATGCTATCCTTTTCCTCATTGCTTTCTGATCCTAGCCTTTTCCTCATTGCTTTCTGATGCCATCCTTTTCCTCGTTGCTTTCTGATGCTATCCTTTTCCTCATTGCTTTCTGATGCTAGCCTTTTCCTCGTTGCTTTCTGATGCCGTCCTTTTCCTCATTGCTTTCTGATGCCATCCTTTTCCTCATTGCTTTCTGATGCTATCCTTTTCCTCGTTGCTTTCTGATGTTATCTTTTTCCTCGTTGCTTTCTGATGCCATCCTTTTCCTCGTAACTTTCTGATGCCATCATTTTCCTCATTGCTTTCTGATGCCATCCTTTTCCTCGTTGCTTTCTGATGCTAGCCTTTTCCTCATTGCTTTCTGATGTTATCCTTTTCCTCGTTGCTTTCTGATGTTATCCTTTTCCACGTTGCTTTCTGATGCCATCCTTTTCCTCATTGCTTTCTGATGCCATCCTTTTCCTCATTGCTTTCTGATGCCATCCTTTTCCTCGTTGCTTTCTGATGCTAGCCTTTTCCTCGTTGCTTTCTGATGTTGTCCTTTTCCTCATTGCTTTCTGATGCCATCCTTTTCCTTGATGCTTTCAGATGCCATCCTTTTCCTCGTAACTTTCTGATGCCATCCTTTTCCTCATTGCTTTCTGATGCTATCCTTTTCCTCATTGCTTTCTGATGCTAGCCTTTTCCTCGTTGCTTTCTGATGCCATCCTTTTCCTCGTTGCTTTCTGATGCTATCCTTTTCCTCATTGCTTTCTGATGCTAGCCTTTTCCTCGTTGCTTTCTGATGCCGTCCTTTTCCTCATTGCTTTCTGATGCCATCCTTTTCCTCATTGCTTTCTGATGCTATCTTTTTCCTCGTTGCTTTCTGATGTTATCTTTTTCCTCGTTGCTTTCTGATGCCATCCTTTTCCTCGTTACTTTCTGATGCCATCCTTTTCCTCATTGCTTTCTGATGCCATCCTTTTCCTCGTTGCTTTCTGATGCTATCCTTTTCCTCGTTGCTTTCTGATGCTATCCTTTTCCTCATTGCTTTCTGATGCTATCCTTTTCCTCGTTGCTTTCTGATGCTAGCCTTTTCCTCATTGCTTTCTGATGCTGCCCTTTTCCTCGTTGCTTTCTGATGCCATCCTTTTCCTTGTTGCTTTCTGATGCTATCCTTTTCCTCGTTGCTTTCTGATGCTATCCTTTTCCTCGTTGCTTTCTGATGCAAGCCTTTTCCTCGTAGCTTTCTGATGCTGTCCTTTTCCTCGTTGCTTTCTGATGCCATCCTTTTCCTCCTTGCTTTCTGATGCTATCCTTTTCCTCATTGCTTTCTGATGTTATCTTTTTCCTCGTTGCTTTCTGATGCCATCCATTTCCTCATTGCTTTCTGATGCCATCCTTTTAATCGTTGCTTTCTGATGCCATCCTTTTTCTCATTGCTTTCTGATGCTATCCTTTTCCTCGTTGCTTTCTGATGCTATCCTTTTCCTCGTTGCTTTCTGATGCTAGCCTTTTCCTCGTTGCTTTCTGATGCTGTCCTTTTCCTCGTTGCTTTCTGATGCCATCCTTTTCCTTGTTGCTTTCTGATGCTATACTTTTCCTCGTTGCTTTCTGATGCTATCCTTTTCCTCGTTGCTTTCTGATGCTATCCTTTTCCTCGTAGCTTTCTGATGCTGTCCTTTTCCTCGTTGCTTTCTGATGCCATCCTTTTCCTCCTTGCTTTCTTTTTTTTTTAAAACAAGTTTATTGTTTTTAACATACAAAATAAATATCATAACAATTTTATACAAGCAATTAAAATAAAAATAGTTATAACATTCAATAAAATAACCAAAGTATTTACAAAGACATCCACTACAAATCAAATCAATTGATTAAACTATAATGTCATGCTATTGAAACTAAGATTTTTTAACAGGTTTTGTAAAGTATCCCATATAATATAATAAGATGTTTTTCTAGTAGTTCTTGATTTTATTGTCATCAATTCCATATGACACACTTCAGTCATAACATTTTTAAATTCATTAAATGAAGGAGGGGTATCTGAAATCCAATTTCTGGTTATTATTTTTCTAGCCACTGCTAGAATAGACCATAATAAGGGAAGTTTGACTTTTTTAACACTTTTAGGAACAGGTGTGTTAAATAATATAAGTGATTTAGAAACAATGAAATTATCTGTGAAAAGGGCCTGCAAAAATCATTGATTAACTTCCAATATTCCTTCAATTTTATACAGTCATAAAACATATGTGCCCAATCAGCATTTATTTCTACATTACATCTTTTACATAAGTTGTCTTTATTATTTATTTTATTCATCATTAAAGGTGTATAGAAGGATCTATATAAAAATTTCCAAGTAAAAAGTCTCCAATTAATGGAAGAAGTAGTTTTATAAGCAGATTCCAATATATATTGTTTATCTTGTTGTTTTGGTGATTCACCATTAATGGAAATGAAATAATTCCAATAGGTATCTGAACTGTAATGAGTTTCTTCTCTGATAATTTTATGTATGTATGAGAGCTTACCTTTATCAGAAACTCTATGTTGTAAATTTAATATCAAGTAATCAATCAGTATTGGAACAGATTATTTAACTGTTAAAGACATTAAATCAATTTTATTAATAAGATGTCTAAAAGTCTGAATTTCTAACCAACATGTTTCTCTCAAATCAAATTCTTGTTTTAAGAAGTCTAAATTTTTTACTTTATTATCAGATAGTAACTGATACCAGTACTTTAGATCATTCTCTGTGACTAAAAGAGTTCTTTCAGAGGTGATTGACAAAAGCATACCTTGTGTATACATTATAGGGAATAGAATAAAATTCCATTCTTTATACTTAGGATGCATGAATATAAAATTACGATAACTGATAATAATGTTTAATGGGTAACTAACTATATATTTTGGTGTAATGGATGAAGTACAAAATTCTTTTAGTAACCATAACATGGGGTTATTTACAATAATATTTTTATGTATTAAAGAGATTTTCATGAAGTGAATGCTAATTAGTTCCCAGTAATCTTTCCATCTTGCAACATATGACTGATCTATTAACAAAGTAATAACTTTTATAATAGAAGAGATAGTATATAAATTAAAGTCTGGAAATGAAATGCCCCCTTGAGACCAGCTATTAGTATGTTTCTTTAATGCAATCCTAGGTCTATTAGGTGCCCATAAGAAATTTAACATTAGTGAATTCAATTTCTTAATAATTATTTTTGTAGGTGGGAGTATTATTGATTGTATTAAGTATAATATCTTAGGGAATACTATCATTTTAATAATTGTGAGTCTCTCTTCCATGGTAAAAAACACATTGTTCCAGCTATTGAAAAGATTTTGTATATTAAGAAGACAGGTACTATAGTTATTATGTATAATAGATTTGATATCTTTAGTTAATATTATACCTAAGTAAGTTATCTGACCTGAGTTGGGCATATATTTGTTAAAATCATTAATGAGGACATTTTTTCGTGTGTATATTGGTAATATTTTAGTTTTTTCTTCATTGAATATTAAACCAGAGATATTTTTAAAATCCATCATTTTATCAAATAAGGACTGCATAGAAGAGTTAGATCCTGCTGATGTAATTAGAACATCATCTGCAAAAAGTTGAATTTTAGATATTGTATTTTCATCTATATCAAATCCTTCTATATCAGTACTGTTTCTGATCAAATTAGCCCAAGGCACCATTATTAAAGTAAATAATAGTGGAGAGAGTGGAAACCCTTGTTTTGTACCTTTTAAAATGGGTATTTTTTGTGAGACATATGTTCCTATCTTAATGTAAGCCAATGCTCCTTTATATAGATGTTCAATTAGATTTACAAATGCATCTGAGAAGTTTGTGCACTTCAGTAAGATAAACAAGTAGTCCCAACTTACTGAATCAAATGCTGAACTTATATCAAGACTAATAAGTGTTAAATCTTTCTTTTTCCTATTTGCAAAATCAATTAACGTTAAAGTTCTCCTTATATTATCAAAAGTATTTCTATTTACAATAAAGCCTGTCTGGTCTATATCTATAATGCCTGGGATGATTGTCTTTAATCTATCAGCAAAAATACTCATAAACATTTTATAGTCAACATTAAGTAATGAAATAGGTCTATATGAAGTGCATCTGGTTGGGTCTTTATTGGGTTTTAAAATTGGTGAAATAAATGTGTATTGCCAAGATGGGGGAGTTGTTAACTCATTTTGGGCCAAAATAAAAACCTTATGTATTAATGAGTAAGTACTTTTGGGAAGAATTTTATAGATCTCTCGTATAATACCATCATTACCTGGTGCTTTGTTTGATTTAAGCTTGTTTATTTGTGTAATAACCTCTGTATATGAAATATTTTTATCCATTAGTTTAGTCTGTTGTTTATTAAGTTTTTTGTTCATGTTTGTAGTTATAAATTTCTTTATTTTATCTTTAGGCTCCATGTTAATGTTATTATGATTAATTTTGTGAAAGTGATTTCTAAATTAATCTAATATTTATGGTAAACTAGAAACATTCTTCTTTTTCCTTGGAGAGAAAATGTCTTTGATATGATTTTGTTTATTCAACCTTTTTGTTTTATTTTTAAGTCTATGTAAGTATTTGGGACTTATTGAGTAAGACAAAAACTTATATTTCTCTAATGTTATTTTAACTTTATGAGTTAAAATTTCTTTGTATTTCTCATTTAATTTATTTATTTCTTCAATTACTTTTTTGTCCACAATATTTTCTTTATTATTATGTTTGTATGAGTCTAATTTGTTTTGAATGTCTATTAATTCCTTGTCCCAAGATTTCCTTTTATTATTATACCATCTGATACTTTGTCCATATAAATATGATTTTAAAGCATCCCAAACATAAACAATGGAGACTTCAGGTGTATTGTTTAAGTCTAAAAAATGTTGCACTTCTGAAAGTATATAATCTTTATAGTCTTTTAGTTGAGTTAAGTATGCTGGTACCCTTTTGATCTGAACATTGTAAGTACTTTTTATCATAAACTCAAAGACAATTGAATTATGATCTGATATAGGACACGAAATGATTTTAGAATGAATTAAGTCTGTTACCATCTGGTTAGAAATAAAGACTCTATCTATTTTTGAATAAGTTTTATATCTGTTAGAAAAAAAAGTGTATGGTAATGATTTTGAATCTATCTGATTATTAATATCATTCAAATGATATAAATTAACAAAATCCTTTAAATGTTTTGCATTAGATGTAATTTTCCTTTTTCCTATAGTAGTAGTATCTTTTTCATGTAGGATACAATTAAAGTCACCTGCTAAAATAATATCTCCTATAGAAAATGATATGATCTTATTGAGATGGTGTTTCACTGTATTAATGCCAATTCCTGGTATCCAATATACATTGATTAATGTATATGTCTTTCCATTAATCTGTATTGTAACCATACAAAACATTCCTTTATCATCTTTATAAGACTTAATAGTTTTAGGTATGGGCATACTTTTATTCCATAAAATAGCCACTCCTCTTTTTCTGAGTGTGTTCTGAACTAACCAAGACTGTATATTTATTAGTGGCTAATTTATCAATATCCTTTTCAGGAGATGTGTTTCTTGAAGGAATACTAAGTTGGCCCTATGCAAATTAATGTATCTCATTAAACTTGCCCTTTTACATGGGTTATTCAGTCCATTAATGTTTAAAGAAATTCCTTTTAGAGAAATCATTTAGCTTTTATAAACATATAAAACATATAATCAGAATAACAATTAACAAAATAAATGATATTATACCTCCTCCTTTAGGTGTACCATTAATTATAGTTGTATTTATTGAAAATCTTATGGGATTTTGTATAAGCTTCACTTTTATTTGTAGTGACAATGAGTTTATAAAATGTGTTGTGGATGTCAGAACTATATACAAACAACAATAAACAGGTGAAAATAATATTAGGATTAAACATTGCACCCAGCCTGGAGTTAAGAACTCCAACTTTGAGTAGCACATACCACTCAAGTTATCCCCCTATCCTAAACAGCAGTACCTCAGCTGCCACCATATCAATTCAATACTAACTATTATTAACTAAAGTTAACCTCATTTAATTAGATTATCTAGTAAGACAAAGCTAAACAATTTATAAATCAGCTTCATATAAACAAATAAGAACATTTAGAAACAGCTCATATTACTATGTACATCTATTTTGTATAATACACTCATAATCAAAATAGCATTCTAACAAACTTGATAATGGGGACCGAGAAGAGAGAGAGAGAGAGAAAGGAAGAGAGAGAGAGAGAAAAAAAAGGGGGGGGGGCATATCTATATATTAGTTTATTAAAAGTTTGTAAAAATAAGTTCTTATGTTCATTTGGATTCAATAACTTAGGCTATTATGGTTCAGACATTATATATATTAGGGTATTCCTACTTTCTGCCATAGAAATGCAGTTAACAGTTTTAAAAACTTTAAATTACTTGCACCAAAGCTTTCTTCTCATACTTATTATTGCCAGTAAATACAATATTTATACTCATACATATGTTTACAAATCATACTGCACAGCAATGTAAATTCCTAGTTATACATAAATCATTGTGAAGAAAGCCATCTATATTTTATATATCTGAACTGCTGCTTTAAAATATGTCACATGACAGTTTCTTCTAAGATATAATCATAATGATACTTGTGCTTGTCAATTAGATAAGTCAAATGATTTATAACATTATATATGTTTAAATCATAAGTATTTATATACAATAATATGTTGCAGTCATGTAAGCTTTCAAAAACATGTGTATATATGTTTTACCTTCTATGCCTTCTAAAATATCTCACTTGCTTACTATGGCATACTGAATCAATTAAAATCATTATAACTTTCATATTTTATAAATTACATCTTAAATAGGTAAGTTGTTATAAAGAATAACTCACATTTAGATGTCATAAAGTTTGTTTTTCATCACAAAGTCGCATTTACAGCAGTTCTACTTCCTGGAACAGTGTTCTTCTTGAATCTGCGATGTGTCAGTGTGAAATCAGGGGTCAAAGTTCAAAATGACTGCATTCAGCTTCTCTGCGTGTATTCTGAGTGTTGAAGCTTTTAAAACAACTCGAGGACACTATTCATGAGGTAACCCACATCCCAAATTGTCTCCCTTAAAATTCTGGTGGGAATTTTAGTAAATGCAAGTGACTGATATTCATTTAGTAATACAAATGAAACTAAACAGTGCAAAACCTTCGCAAAGTATTTTACAAGTCATTACAGTCTCTATGACAGTGAAACCAAGCCTACAGTTATTTAACATATTATACAACTTATTTTTATATGTCCCATTTCATTTTCTCATACAAATCTTATTATATACATATATCAGTATTATCAGAAGCATATAACTGTACTTATAAGAGAGAAAGAGAAAAAAAGAAAAGGAAGGGAGTAGAGAAAAAGAGAGAGAGAGAAGAAAAAAAAAGGAAGCTACAAAGAGTATCTACAAAGAAATATTACTTGCTGTTTGTATTAATAAAGTTAAACATGAAACATATTACTTACAACTATTTTAGTTCTAATTATTTGCAATTATATCATGACATATTATTTGTAATCATGTATAAGCAATAAAGTCATGGTATAATATTTAGCAACAGTGTTTAAACAGCATATATAGTTTTAAAGAACTAATAAGTTATTATTTCACTTTTTCCATATTTTTCATCATACTTCTCTCCTTGCCCTCCCCCACCCCTCACTAAATGCATAGTTTAAAGAGAATGCCATTATTTAAAACAAGAAGAGAAAGAAAATGTATCAAATTACTAACCTTAGGTCTCTTTATCACAAAGAGAAACAAGTTGATTGATAGCATGTTATTTGTTCCTCAGAGAGTTTGACTATTTATGAAACAAAAACAGTTCTTTGCACACAGAAAATAACTTTGAATAAATCTTTAAAATATTTGTGGCTTTCTGGAGATGCAGTAACTGTATTTGAAGAGATTAAGAGAGAAGAAAAAAATATATAGAACATGTCATTTGTTTTTTAGTCTTTTTTGCTTCTCTGAAGTCTTCCAAGAAGTTCCTGTTGCCATCCTCTTTAACGAAGGACTTGCCCATTCCATATCTTCTATTTTATCTAATATCTTATTTTTTTAATATACAGCAAAGCAGAGTCCAAGTCTTCAAAAATTCTAGGGCCATCAGGTAAAAAGATTTTTAGTTTGGCAGGAAATAAAAGGTAAGTTTTGAACTGTGCTTTCTTAAGCTCTCTTATTAATGGCAAAAAACTTTTCTTTTAGTTATTACCAAGGAAGAATAGTCATTGTCAAAACACACAGTTGCCTCATTAATTTTAATAGGTGCTTTAGCCCATGCAGATTTTAATACCATCTCCTTGTCATAAGATGATAAAAATCTTACTATAACTGATCTAGGATACTTTTTTTAGAGTTAAAATTAGATAAGGACCTATGGGCTCTTTCAATACCAAAAGAAAATGCTTCTGACAAGTCTAAAGTTTTGGGAAGCCAAGTATTTAAAAAGGAAGTAATGTTGTTACCTTCTATATTTTCTGGCAGTCCAAAAATCCTAATATTATTGCGTCTAGATCTGTTTTCCAGGTCATCAAGTTTGGATTGTAGATGTGTGTTCTGCTTCAGCAAAAACTCAATGTTAATTTCTTCTTCCTGGATTCTGTTCTCCATATCATTAACAGTCTCTTCTATGCCTGTAATCTGAGCCTTCTGTTGTTGCAAGTCTTGATGTAACAAATCCATTTGTTTTGTAGTTTTTTCTATGAAGTTATCAATTTTAATATCCAGTTTGTCCATTTTGGTTGTTAGTTGTTGAATAGTAGATATCAGAGACTGAAGCTCTTTCTTGATGCTGGAATCCTGACTGTTTGCCTTACTGGAACTCATTTTGAACAGAGGTGATGAAAGAGAAATTTCCAAGATGATTTCTGACAGGAAAATTATTGAAATTTTCTTTCTTTTTTAGATATTACTCAAGAAACTGATATTCCAAACATATTTAGAAAGAAAATTATTTCATTAGTTGATTTTTAAAGTAATTATTTCCTGTCAGTGCAGTTAAGTTGGTGGAGCTGAAGAAATCTGCTATCCAGTGTTCATCCTTGGCCACGCCCTCCTCCTCATTGCTTTCTGATGCTATCCTTTTCCTCGTTGCTTTCTGATACTAGCCTTTTCCTCATTGCTTTCTGATGCTATCCTTTTTCTCATTGCTTTGTGATCTCATTGGCTTAAAAGTAGTCATAACACTGACATTTCCAAAGCATAATGAAGCATATTCATATCTGTTGTCATTTAAACTTGCCTTTTTTTAATACCTTGCCCATTCTTAATTTACTCTTATGTAATCTGCAGGGACTAACAAACTATACCAGCACTTTTGGAGTAGCTATCCTCATTCTCTGCTGTTACACCCAGGCATTTTGTTAATTTTTCTGTTGGCATACTGTGCTCTGACCCTCATAACTATCGTTCACATCATCTGCATGCATGCTTTAAAAAGTGATATACCTCTGTGTTGAGCATAACACTTCCTGGGAGTATCTTGTTTCGAAGTCCCTTTTATGAATCAGCTTTATGCATTTAAACTTCCTGTGTAACTCAGTTATACACCTGGTCCTAAGACTTGCCCATCGTGTAAGACATTTCTCAATCCAGGCTTCTACAATTAAGCAGTTTTGATATTCAAAGGAATACTGTGGATAGCTTGCTACTGAAGTTTCATTTGAAAGAAAATCTTAATATTGTGTTCAAAATTAAACTGCAGTTATACTTCTTACATGGCAGCTGTCATTATTATAAAAGACTGTTACAGCAGTAAAGAAGGGGAAAGGTAGAGAAGGAGGAATGATATAACATGAATATGCTATACTTTATTATATGTTGGAGGAGGTGCTGCTATGGCTGCCTTTAAACATGGACCAGTTCCATCCCAAATCAGACTGAGTGTGTTACCTCATCAAACATGACTCATGTTTAATACTGCTATTCAATTTGCAGCCAGTCCTCAAAATGTTCAGTTAGTTACAAGCTAGCCTTTTACTATAGGCTCAGATATGATAGAGCCAGGAAGTTATCTGGGATTGCTATTAATTAATATGGACCTCCCTAGGAATTATAGAGGCAAACAACTTACAAGCAAGGCCTGGAATATTAAGAGAAAACAAAAAACAGATAATCTATAGGAAAATGACCAAAGGTTTAACATCATGAATGTTACAGTTCATGCTGCATACTTCTTTAGTAACTTCTCTCATGAGCACCATAGTTTCAGACACGATCATGAGCCCATGTTTTCAGTTGTTTGTGTGATCCGGACCTCCTTGTATTTCCTGGAAATCCTTGACTCCGTCACCTAGCTGGTTAGGTAGGCCTTCAGCTTTGGTAGGAGTCTTTACTCATAAATCAATTCCATGCTAGGAAAAGCCTGAGTAGTAACCATATAATAACCATACAGTAACCACACAGTAACCTCACAGTAACCACACAATAACCATACAGTAACCATACAGTAAGCACACAGTAATCATACAGTAACCACACAGTAACCTCACAGTAACCATACAGTAACCATACAGTAACCACACAGTAACCAGACAGTAACTATACAGTAACCATACAGTAAGCACACAGTAATCATACAGTAACCTCACAGTAACCACACAGTAACCATACAGTAACCATACAGTAACCACACAGTAACCACACAGTAACCATACAGTAAACACACAGTAACCACACAGTAATCTCACAGTAACCACACAGTAACCATACAATAACCACACAGTAACCATACAGTAACCATACAATAACCACACAGTAACCATACAGTAAGCACACAGTAATCATACAGTAACCTCACAGTAACCACACAGTAACCATACAGTAACCATACAGTAACCACTCAGTAACCATACAGTAAACACACAGTAACCACACAGTAATCTCACAGTAACCACACAGTAACCATACAATAACCACACAGTAACCATACAGTAACCATACAGTAACCACACAGTAACCATATAGTAACCACACAGTAACCAGACAGTAACCACACAGTAACCATACAGTAACCATACAGTAACCACACAGTAACCATACAGTAACCACACAGTAACCATACAGTAACCATACAGTAACCAAACAGTAACCAGACAGTAACCACACAGTAACCATACAGTAACCATACAGTAGTGAATATTGCCTTTACAAGTGCACCTCTACTACTGCTCATCTCATTGACTCACTTTTCACTAACACCTGAGACAATAAGTTTGACTCATCAAACAGGTAACTGCCAACTCTTTTTCGTATGGGCAATACAGCCTGCAGTCCATTAAATAGTTTGTTGAACTCAAAGGTTACAAAACCTTGTGGTAAATTATAAAAGTGTCAGGAAATGCCTGTTTAATGAATCAAGCTTGACCAAATGTTGCTGTAAAAGTAACAGATCCAAACAACAGGCTACCATCTGAGTACATTAGTTCAGCTCCATTTAAACATCTAAGTTTGTCGATCAGACTGCTAACATAAGGGTTCACAGTGTGTAGCTAAAACCAATAGGATTAGTATAACCTAACCAGCAGATGATAATTTTTAATTCATCACAGTGATGGCCAGTGACTTCAAATCAAAGGGGGAGTACAGGAAACACCTGAATGGGTTGGAGTCAACTAGAAAGAGGTGGGGTTAACATCACAGGGAGGAGCTATGATACAGTGGGATCACCACTGATCATTCTTACCATTTTACATAAAATAACTCCTCAATCAAGTGTTAGGTTATGCTATAACAGCACAAAACCTAAACATCTCTAAACAGTAAAAATGTGGTTGGTCTTGACTGTCAAAACTATTATAAGTACACGTGCTGTAGAAAACATACATTGTACTATATCAGGTAAGCCGCATTTTATACAATGCCAAGTGAAAAGTAACAATATTTGGAAATCCCAGTGTCCTATTTTAATTTATTATTCACAGTTCAGGGTCACTCCAATGCTTAATGTGCCAGTGGTTCTGAGACACCCTGACACAGACTTGTATAACAGCTGACTTTACAAAAACACATTTATCTTACAAAGCCAGAACTACAACAGTAAGCAGCGGGGCGAATCAACTCATTTCATTCACAAAAAGTCCCTCCTCCCTATTACTCAACAAAAGTATCTGCTTTGACCCTGCCAGGATTAAATTAACATACCTACATCCATTTCATTTAGTTGACAGAAACATTAGTCGCAACTTATTTGTGCCAGCTCACCTTGCACAAATACACATTCATACTTTACAAAAACACATTTATCTTATAAAGCCAGAACTACAACAGTAAGCAGCGGGGCGAATCAACTCATTTCATTCACAAAAAGTCCCTCCTCCCTATTACTCAACAAAAGTATCTGCTTTGACCCTGCCAGGATTAAATTAACATACCTACATCCATTTCATTTAGTTGACAGAAACATTAGTCACAACTTATTTGTGCCAGCTCACCTTGCACAAATACACATTTCATTTATTTTACTTTTGTTTACCCAGGTTTGTCTAAATGTCTTTAGCCAAAAAAAAAAAAAAACTTTTTAGCATATATCTGGGGACAAAATGTCTAACATATTGCAAACATTTTTAAACAGACATTCAATATATACAAGTACAGATATGAAATAACATACATTAATAATGACTCATACATTTGATAATTAGATCACATTCATCAACTACAGTATTTCAAAGCCAGAATTATAACAGTAAACAGCAGGGCCAGTTTCTTCATTCACACATAGCGCCAATCTGTATTGTCCACACCACCCATAGTATCTGATTTGATCTTGTGAGGTTAAAATACAACACTGTTATTAATATATGTATTTTTTTCACATAAACAATAGCTTGAGTTCAGAGCTTGTGGTCAATCTTACTTCACTCAAATGCATGTTACTCTTGAAGAGCAAGTCAGAATTATAACAGTAATGCCAGTCATTTCACTCACACATACTAGCATAACCCTCAGCTTGATTCCCTACCCACAGTACCTTCTTTAAACCTACAAGGTTTAAAATAATAAAAAGAGAAGAAAATGGTTACATTGCTGCAAGGAACTCAGGCGTGCATGCACACAGCTCAAAGTTCTGCAAATGGTTGCACTCACATTTTTGCACTAGCAACCTGCTGCTAGTGCTATGCAAGTAAAATCTTTATTTATTTATTTATTTATTTATTTTTTTACATTTTCTTCTTTTTTTTTTACTCTCCAAAAGTTGGGGGGGGGGGGCTGCAGCCCAACAGTCCAGTAGCATGTGCTGCCCATGAATAATCCCTAATTGCTGACTGACCCCCTGAGCTGAGTTTACTTCAGAATCTCTAAATCAGGTCATAGTAAGAGTGACAGGGACAGCTTGAATAAAAAATGTGAAAAAATGTGGCTGGAATACGTTAATGCAAAAAAGTTTGCAGTAGCAAACATGACATTTGCTTTACTATGAAATTGTACTTTATTTGACTTCCCTGTATTCTTCTGTTGCAGAACAAAAGAGTTAACTGTTTTAAGTAAAAGCATTGACTGTTTTTCTACATGTATTTCCTCATTTGTTTTATACACAGGTAAACTGTATTCATATTTTTTCACAAAACTAACCAAAGAAACACAAAAAGCTATGCAAGATATGTTTATTTAAACAACTATATCCAGCAAACTATAGATAAAATGCACTGATTACTGCACGTAATTTAGACTTTGAAAAATCAGTCCTATTTTATGAAATTAAATTACCTGCCTTTGGAGGCCTTATGCAGAGCTACAGCAAGGGGGATTTTGGTGCTTTGGGCAGCACACTAATCTGGCTACCTTCAGCAGATGTAGAGAGAACCAATCCAAAATCAAAGTAAGCATGGAGTAGAGTGCAATAAAAACCAAAGGGATAAACGAAAACACAAACTACTAGACAGCAAGCATGCAGGAGGTTAAAATATATTATACAATGACCCCCCATTAATATTCAAAAACGTGCACGCTGATTGGTCAGCGTGCACATTGTAAATCAGTTATTGTAATGGAAAAAGGTCCGGTCGCCCGGACTTTTTCCATTACTATAACTCTTTTTTTACAGCAACAGAGAACGGAAGATCTCCATTGCTTCACACTGTCTCGCTATGTTAAACAAATTTAACATAGCGAGACAGCTTTAAAAAAAGTAATAGAGATTCTTTAAAGCTGTCTCGCTATGTTAAACTCCTTTACCATAGCGAGACAGTTTGTAAAAAGCAATGGAAATCTTGCTTTTTCCCTTGCTTTTTTCAAAACTGTCTCGCTATGTTAAATGGGTTTAACATAGCGAGACAGCTTTAAAAAAGCAACAGAGATTCTCCATTGCTTTTTTTACAGCCGTCTCGCTATGTTAAACCCATTTAACATAGCGAAACAGTTTGTAAAAAGCAACAGAGATCTTGCTTTCTCTGTTGCTTTTGCCCACAGCTCTGATGTACTGTGTAGGCATACGCATGCGCAATACATCAGAACTGCCGCAGAATATCAGACAGTTGTGGAAGAGCAGCAAGGAGGCATTATACAATGCCATTATTTAAGAAAAGTATTTATTTTTTTTCTTAAATAATGTCATTGTATAATAGCAATAACCCACTTCTGGGTGTGGGTAATGCTGGATTTACCCACTGTTGTCTTTGTTTGGCCACTCTGGCTTTGACCTTCTGACCAAACCACACCAACCGTGGGTAAATCCAGCATTACCCACACCCAGGCATGGGTTATTGCTATATTAATGCACACAGGAGCCTGGAATGTATATTTGAGCACTTTCATTCTTTTATTATCAAAATCAAGAACTTCTTCAGAATAAAACACAACTCAAACAACCGCTTTTCAAAATTGGGGTGGTAAAACCACGTGATCACCAGGAACCAACTGGAAAAATTAACAAATAGTTAGCTCATTATTCCGAAAAGAAACATTGTATCAAAATGTAACAAAGTTAAAATGACCATAAAACTTTGTAACATAATGTACAAGTGTTTGAGGAATTAAATATTGAGTTAAAATTCTTTAAATTATCAGAGTCTTTGTAACAATAAAAAACATTTAATGTTTATAAATTCATTTAGCCCAGGTTCCTTGTCTGCCCGTAACCTTATTTGCAACTGAGCCTCTCAGCACTCAAGTAATGTGTCAAAGCTCCCTGAGAAACTGTCTAAACTGACAGCGTTCAGTAGAAAAAAATGAAAATTTTTTAAAATTGACACAGTGTAATGAATAGTTCACCAGACAGTTATTGGTGTCCCTGTTCTTTATCACTGTAACATGTTTGTATATTCTTTTATATAATTTCCTAACTGTCCTTCCCACATAACTTTTACAGACTCACAAATTGCAAGGTGGCCCCTGTCTTTGCCAATTTAGTGATGGCTTGGTGGATCATGCTTTGTATAAGCTGACAAACCACCCTGAATCAGGTCTCAGATACAGTCTGGAAAAGTCCCTTAGTACTGCTTCTATAAGGGATTTACACAGCTTGCTGGAAAAACACTGACTGTGATTATGCCGTGGGTAAGACAACAACCTTAAGAATATGCCTGTGTCGGATGGTGTGGCTAAGCCTTAGCCAAGCTTTTCTAGATACCCCATTCTGGATTAATGCTGTCTTTATTCTGGCATCCTAAGACATGGTTGATGATCTGTAAAGGAAGAAAGGTGTTTATGACTGCTGAAGGCCTCTATAATGCACCTCTAGCTTTCTCTTTTTCTTCATGGTTACTGTAATTTTAGAAGAAGACCCTTCCCAACAAAATCAAAGTGCCTTGATGCTTCAGCTAGTTTTGTCTCTTCCAGCTCCATTAGCTAAGTCTTTGAAGAGAATAAGTCTGTCACTGCAGTAGTGATACCTCTCCACCTAGAAACATCAAAAATCTGGACAAAGGCCCATGAAAAATAGGTACAAAGTTGTACGCTGATTAACATAACATTTGCATACGTAATTATTTAACCCCCACCCACTCCAGTGAAATTGTGGGATGCCAACTTTAAAATGCAAACCGAAGAACAGACAAACGATATATGATCAGGAAACACAAAATAAGAAGAACAATTGTGTTTTATTTATATTAATATTTGGTTAAACTGCACAGGTCCCTTCCACTTATTAATAGCCTGATCTGGCCCCATACTAAGACAATTTGTAATAGCTGTACAAAGAAAGCATCATAAGCTGTTTAATGTCTGACCTAAAGTAAATCCGAGTCCAAGAGAAGGACAACGTGTGATGCAATTTCCATTACAATATTCAAAGTGCCTGCCTACAATAAAGATTGTTTGTTCTTCTTTCGGCTTTTCCCGGTTAGGGGTCGCCACAGCGGAACTTCGGTCCGCTAATGATTGGCAGTAGATTTTTATGGTGCCGAGGTGCCAGCTCAATGCCCAACCTTCAATGAAGACACGCCCATTCATGCATGTCTTTCGAACGCCACTCAACAAATATTGTAAACATCTAGAAGTTGGGCAATAACTGGGTCAATGATTCCTGGATCCCCAGGTTCACACCAGTTTACTCTACCTTGTAGATTACATTACTTCTGCAGTATTAAGTCATCAGTGTAAGGCTTCAGTCCCAACAGTTAAAGATGTATCGTCCAACAATCCGGCCTCAGGATTGAGAACAAAAGCCCTGCTTTCACTAGGACTATCTTGTTTCAGAAGTTACCATTACATTTCAACAACAAAACAAGGGAATTATTTTATTTAGATTGCAGATCATGCAAGTAGGTGGGGCGGGAGAAGACTAGCTGTAAGCCTTTCTGCAGAATGCTCCGTGACCATGAGCCTCCTTTTCCTACTCTACTCTTCCGCTATGGGTACTTCTGAGAATTAAATCACAATCCGGGAACCAACCGGGCATGAAATAACTAAGTGTCTAAACTGTTCAGTGTATTTACAAAAATAACAGTGTTCTTCGAGCAACAAAACAGTAAACCTAAGAGCAAATGACTGTGCACTTTCCACTTCTCTTACAGCATCCCAAACTTCTTAAAGAAAGCAAATGTACCAATTTGAGTAACCTCCGTTCAAAGGGTAAATAAAACAAGAGAAATGTTTGCAATTAAAGCTCAGTTTATTTTACACATTTTAAATAATCACTCTAACTATTGTTTACATGCCACAATAGCCAATCTGTAGACCCAAATTAAGTAATAAAAGTCGCATTTACAAAATACCTGCTCTCCTTCCAAATAAAGACAACAAGGCAGTGCAAACTGCTGACCTAAACATAAAAGACTACTGCTCTGCAAAACAGAGAACCCAGCAGGGGGCCTGAATGCAAACATCCCTTCTACGTGTTTTTTTTTTTTTAATTCAGCAATATACCTAGCATAACTGCAGGAATTTGCAAGTCAGAGCTCACCATTTTACATTCAGTTTGGTCATTTACAACCTGGTTTAATTTAATGGTGATTTTCAATAATTAAAACTTTTTGCAGTTACAGAGAGGAAACCAGATAAAAGATCAATTTAACATCTGGGCAGTTTAATAAAAAAAAAAAAAACTCCCCCAAAAACTGTTTACTTTCAAATTAATTTAATAAAACAGCAGTAAAATGATGTCTTCGTTTTAAGTAAACTAAACTTTACTAAAATATTTTAACATCCAGAGGATAACGTAAACACAAAACAGTAAAACATTACAAACTTAAAACTTCTTAACTTACTGCAAAATATAACTAGATTTAGTGCTGTATACTTAAAATGAGTTAGTGAAACTGATCACCACCACCACATGAATGCACTAGTTGTAGCTTCACTGTCTGTTTAATATATATATATACAACCATTACTAAAGAACAAATGAAAGGGTTGGCTGCACTACATCTGTTGTATAAAAAACAAACACATTAGTACACACCCCCTGAAGCCCTCAGCCATATTCCGATACACTTGCAGGCTGCACACAATGCTGACATCATCGCGCACGCACATGATGATGTCAGCAAAAATTCTGAGCGAGAAAAAAAAAAAGACCAGGAAATTTGCAAATTAAAGGGGCCATGTGGGAATTTGTGGCACCCCATTATTTTGACCTCAAAACCAGTAAAAAAATTAGTAATTTGGTATGGTTGAAAGGTGTGGCAGTACTAGTAGTCCAGATGACACTGCAGGACTTCATATAACACTGGTATGGTACATTTACTACAGACTCAGGTCTCATTACAATTGATCAGTGGCTCTTAAAAGTCATCACATTTGGCCTTGTGTAAGAATTACCGTTTTCACTTCAAAAACAAAAGAGCACTCTTGAGGGATCAGACAGTCTCTCTAAAAGCCTGCTGGAAAAAGACCAGACTTTATCTCACAAAGTTAATTCCCATTCAGCCTTAGGAGACAGACTCATAGGTTCATAGGTGCATACCAGGCTAATGACCACTAGAGTCCTTATAAACCTAGATGTGCAACTCAAATGTCACCCATAAATTTGATTTATGAAGGGGAGATTTACTGACTGCCTCTGTAATCAGAGACATAGGCATCATACCAGGGGTGATTTTCTGAATACTCTTCCATTGGTCAATATGCACTTAAATGGGGATAGGGAGGAACTCTGCATCAAATCAATGGGGAGCCTATTCCAGACAATGAGAATTCTCTGAGAAATGTATCTTTCTCTCCAACATGTCCTATTTATGCTGCAAGCAAAATTTAGGTCTTTTAATCTAGTATGTCTGATGTCGGTTGTTTTGCAGATGTGCAAAATGTTCATCAAAATAGGGTCCAGAGATGCCTTGCATGCGAGGCAAACAACATCTCTCAGAAGTCTTTATGATACTGAATAAAGAGACATGGCTTTGAGGTGATCAGTGTAAGCCATTTTGGTTACTCTCTGTATTCTTTCTGTAAAGAAACTTTGTGGATGTTTCAGCTGCTGCAGGTGTCTGGTCAGATACATACTAAAGGGGGCATTATGATGATTATGATGGGTGTGTTGAGGTCCGAGTACAGTGGTAAGATGGCCTCTCTGGATCTAGATGCCATGCCTTTGCTTACATGTTGAGCAATATAGAAGGATTTTCTTACTACCTTGGACACATGTTGGTTAAAGGTTAGTTTACTATCTACATAGGTTCTTAGACCCTGACTAATGAATCAACTTTTAATGGTGTTTTATTGCTGATGAAGTTACTGGGGTGGCTGACTTCCCAAAAGGTACTATAATGCATTTTTTGGTATCGAGTTTTAAGTCATGGCTTTGGCACCGAGCTCATGTGTGTGTTAGATCTTCCTGAAGGGTGTTCTTATCTTGGGGAGATTCAATGATTGCTCCCTGTTTGCAATCATCTGTGAACTTGGTCAGCCAGAAGTCTTTGGCATTGGCTTTGACATCTGAGAAGTAGATGTCAAAGAGGAGAGGGCCTAGCATAGACCCCTGGGTTGACTCCACTTGTAACCAGCCTCTTTGTGGATGTGGCCTCACTGATTCTAACCTTCTGGGTCCTATCCAGCATGTTATAAAAGAGTTTATACCTAATTCTGTACACTTGTTGAGAATGCCTGAGTGGCGCATTGTATCAAATGCTTTAGCCAGATCTAGGTAAGCAGTATGCACAGTTTTCTCCTCATCCACTGCCTTAGTGACCTTTTCAAAGAAGCCAAGCAGATTCAGTATACATGACATTCTTTTGCCAAAGCCAAACTGGGATGTCTCCAGTGTCCTATGTCCTTGCTGATAATCTCCATGATAATTATTTGCATGGGTTTGCAAACAAGACTAGTCAGACTAATGGGTCTGTAGTTTCCAGGATCTGTTGAAGTACCTCCCTTATGAAGGAGGACGACTGTTGCAGTCCTACATTCACATGGCACAAAGCCTATTTTAAAACTATAGTTAAATAACAACTCCAGGGCTCCTGCTAAGTCATATTTTAGGCTGTTCAGTCAGCATCCTGAGATGTTATTGAGGCCCACTTAGGCCATGTCCTTGGCTTTAGCAAGCACAGCCAGTACATGCTCCATAGCTAAAGTTGGAGGGGTTAGGACTGAGGGTACTTTTTTGGGGAAGGGGGGGATATGGGCTGGGTAAAGCTGGAACTGAATTTGTCTGCTAACAGGTTTGTTGTATCAAAGGCTCAGTGAATGTGACACCATTACCTATAAATCAGCACATTGCTGTTTGTTGCCCTTGAGGTTTCTGACATAGCTGAAGAAGGTCCTATGGTTATCTTTCACCTGAGAGACTATCTTGACCTCAAAGTTGGCTTTGTTGACCTAATTATCCCTGTTAGCTACCTATTTAGTTTGATGAGTGAGTTTTATCTCTATGGGAACTACCCTTTCTGATTTTTGCTATAATTGTTTTTCCTTTTGTTGTATATCCTGTTTAATTTGGGATGCCACCAGGTTGTTTTTTTTCTGGGTCTAGTCCTGAGCTTACTTCTGGTAGGTACTGTCACGATGTGCAGCCATTGGCATGTTGTAGAGATTCTGAGAGCAATTCAGCATAGGTTACTTTGTTCATAGTGTTTGGAAGGACATTGAATTTTGACAAACCATTGCTTTATGAAAGGTAATCTGCCCTGGAATAGTTCCTAACTGTTACTGGTTTTAATGACATTACAAAGTTAATTTTGATTTTGAAGGAAACAGCTTTATGGATGGACTTTACAAGGGTGGAAAAGACATGGGGGTGCAGCATTCTCCCATATTTGTGAGCATGAGATCCAGTATGTTGGAGCCTCTACTGGCTACATTCATTATTTGGTCAAGGTTGTTTGTATTTATGAAATCCAGGAATCCCCGTGCCTGTAGATTTCAGGCAATGAAGGATTCCCAATCTACTTAGGGGTAATTAAAGTCTCCCAGGAGTAGGGTGTTAAGTTGAATGGGAAGTGTTTCTAGTAACTCTAAGTATGCATTGCAAGTTTCTTGGGACATGGAAGGTGACCTATAGCTGGCTAGGATATGGTACATGATTTTGTTTATGGTGATCTGCATGTTGATAACTCCAGCATATCAGCCTGTCTGACCACCCTGGGTCTCAGTGGCTTTAACCTGGACATCATGGACCTCAGTGACTTTAACAAGCACATTTAGTAATGTCAATATCTAGATGGCTATTGTTCAGGTAATTGTGCCACAGCTGCAACCAGGACCTGAATTGTTTCACTGAATTTGATGGATACCTTCTGGGAAATTAGTTTCTGGGGTCATCATAGTTTATCAAGATTACTGTAAGTGGGCTTTACTTTTAGTATAAACTGGAATGATACCCATCTCTTAACAGACTAATATATACCCCTATTCCCCCAGCAGCTCCTTGCTTTCTGACTCATAGTCTGTATCTCTCTTTGTATTCCAACTGTGCCTCAAAGAACTGGAACTCTAATCCTCCCTGCTTAAGGCAAAAAATGAATGTACACCGTTTGAAATCTGAGCTGAAGCACACTTATGGCTCTGCTCCTGTACCACATCTAGCTAAGACAAATCCATCTAAACCTAACCCCAAACCTCTGTCCCTCAGTCCAACTTAATATTAACACCTAACTTAATCTTCACATCTAACTAACCTGCTTATATATTCCATATATCTTACCTCAGCTATCTCGCTAAACTGGTGCTGCTTGATATTTCATGTTTACCCAAACTACATATTAAGGTGCTAACCCTGGGGTGCCGACCTTGCAGGAAAATTAATTTCTCATGTTCCCTACTTTTATGACTAGTTCGTGTTGACTCAGTCATTTGGCATTATGGCAGTGCCATTGGCTTAGTTACTCCCATATTTTAAAGCTTTAGGCAAGTGCATACACTGAGAGAAGTTTTCTCCTTTCCTATCTCAGAAGTTTGATTTAAAGTAGAGGGCTCAGTAAAATGTAGCTTTGGAAACCTGGATGAAGACATAGAAGTTTCAGGCACATGCATTTCTGTGCTTTTTTGACTCTATGACAGCCATGATCTTCACGCTTTTGATCACATACTTGAGGATGCATGTATTTATTTATTTGACATTTGATTGCTGAGAAAAATTTAACTGGGTAAGTGCTCACTTTCAGCTGAGGCCAGGGAATAAAAGTGCCAAAGTATTAAAAAAAATTTAATCCTACAATCTTCAAAAATAATACAAAAATATCTACAGTTTGAATAAAAATACCAAATTAGACATAATGTAAAAAAATTGGTTAAGACTATAGACAACTTATATGACAATGATTTAATATTTAGAGGAATTTTAGCCACTTTATAGAGAATTTAAAGGAAAGTTAGCATAATACAAACATGAATTGCAGTATGAAGTGAGAGAAAAAATCAAGGTTATTGTATATTTAGTAAAAGAGTCTGGGGAGAGAAGTAGAATAAAATAAGGAAATTTGTGAAGACGGGAGAGTAAGGAGATGTAAGGTGTGAAAAAATTAGACACTGTCATTTGTGCTAGCATGTCTGGCTGGAGTTTTGTACATAATTTCAGCTCAACCTGAGTATTATATGCCAGCATGACTAGCTAAGACATTGTAAATAAATTCTTACATGTTGATTAATACTCTGTGCAGAATGTTTAAAGAGTTGAACAGTGTTCTTTTATGTTTCTAATTGTGCATGCTTGTGAAGGAGATTTTAAATGCAGGCTGTCTCAGAGTCAGCTGATCTACAGATGATGTCATCAGAATGTTTCCAGTTGCTTTGTATTTACTTTCAGAGACTGAAAGACAGGAAAGAACTGTGAAAATCAACAGACAGCTGTGTAGTAAACAGTGAAATGAAAATAAGAACTGGAACAGTTGAGACAGTTTACCTAGTCTATAAAAGAGCCTGCTGAAGACAGTTGTAATTAGTTATAGTTGTTATACAGTTCAGTTGAGTTGACTTCAAAGCTGAGTTGAGTTGTGTTCACAGTTGTAGTGAGCAGTGAATTCCCAAAGGGCTCACCAAGAACTGTAAGCCTGCCTTTGCTCTGTTGTAATATTTAGTTTAGATCAGGGACAGTGTTCTTCAGTTGTCTAGGAAATTATAGCTAATCAGTCAGAGTTCTTCTAAATGTTGGATTTGTGTCCCTCAGCATTAATTTCATTTTCCTGGGGATTGAATTCTGTTTGTTTACTGAAATTGCTGTTTTACATTTTTAATCATTTTGCTTATTAAATATTTTTATTATCTTACATTGTGACTGGTCATTCAGTGTATTCTTTAGTGAGTTGAGTGTGCTCATACCTGCTTTGATAATTCCTGGGTCACTTTGAAAATCTGGCTGCTTTAGATCATATGCTACCATTTGTTTTGATATCTAATTTTAATAATTGGACATCCCATTGCAAGGGTATGTAGACACTGTGATTGGTAGCAGCATTTTACCATATTATTTTGGAGAAGGGACCCAGTAGGAAATCTGTCAGGCTTTTCCAGAATTGCTTGGATGTGTGAGATTTAATTTAAGTGTGAGTGTATCAGAGGTCTTAAACTGGCACACATTGCTCTGGAGTGTGTAATAAGGACTTGTATTTGGGGTGGACAAAATAAGTATATTAGAGGGTCGGCCCAAGTTGGACGGTTTGGAGACAAAGCCAGAGAGGTGAGATTCCTTTGGTTTGGACATGTGCCAAGGAGGGATGCTGGGTATATTGGGAAAAGGATGCTAAGGATGAAGCTGCCAGGTAAGAGGAAAAGAGGAAGGCCTAAGATAAGGTTTATGGATGTGGTGCGAGACGACATGCAGGTTGGTGTGACAGAGCAAGATGCAGAGGACAGGAAGAAATGGAAACAGATGATCCGCTGTGGCAACCCCTAATGGGAACAGCCAAAAGAAAAAGAAGAAAAAAGAAGATTTGGGGTGGACAGAAGCATACAGTCCAGTCCCGGGTTATAGAATGTGTTCCTATTGTGCTCTTAGGGGAAATTGTGAAATAGTACTCCTGTTTAAGTGACGGTCTCATATTGGAGTCAATGGTGAGGACTGAAGCTCCTTAGATACTGTCACGGGTAAGTAGTGGATGTCACATTATCGGTGGCAGTTTGGTGGGATATGAACCAGACATCACATAAGTTATGAATAGGTACTTGTTCATACTTGGGGATATAGTTTATCCTGGGGGTTAAGCAAGAACAGAGCCACATTTTGGCTAGAAAGTCCTTCAGAATGGTTTTGATGGACTGGAGGGAGGTTATTAACCTGATGGATACAGGTAAAGAGTTCCAGGCCTTAGCAACATGGTATGAATTCAGTACATGCTCAGTAGATTTCACAGGGCTGTGGACAGAGAGGAGTTTTTGGTCACTGGTTCATAATGACCAATTGGAAACATAGATGTGCTGAATGTCATTTAATGCTAGACAAGCAGATGGATGCTGTATAATTTTGTAGTTGATAAGAAGGTGTGTGTGTGTTAACTGATGGGGTAGTAATAACCAGTTTAGGCTGAAAATGTAGCCACTTTCTTATAGCATTGTACAAGTTTTGATTTTTGTGATGCCAGGAGGTTAGTAAGGATGGGAGTGCCATAAAGAAGTGTAGGTAGGAGGTAAGTAGTGGTGAGTGTAGTTTTAGTTGCATTGGTGAGAATGTTTTTGGCTCTGTAAAGTATCCCTAGTTTTTGATTTTTTAATGCAATTTTGTATATGCAGGTCAAGATTATCATCCCCTATCATGCCTAATAATTTGCTATGAGAAGGGGCTTCAATGGTTCTGTTATTACTAGAGAAGATTTTAATAAACAATAAAAAATGAACAATGAATAATCCAAAAAGGAAGACAATGCACTGTGACCAAAAGCTTAGTGCTTTCATTCTCTTTATTACATAAATCAACAGAACTTCATCAGAAATCTTTATAGAGAAGATTTTACATTTTATTTCATAAGAGAGGGATATGGGAAAAAAGTAGTAGTTTTTTTATTGAGCAGCATAAGTTGTGAATTTCAGTAATTGTTTTGGAGATGTGCCATGTTGCATGTGTGTGGGGATTTATCTTTGTTTTGTATTAGGGACATCTGTTGTGTGGAATTGTGGAGAGTTGGTGTGAATGTTAAAGAGGAGGGGACCAAGGATAGAGCCTTGTGGTACAGTGGTGGTCACTGGGAGGTATGGAGAGAGGGTGGAGACCCATTTTACAGACTAATACCTAAAGGGTGGACCAAGATAGATCTACTAAGGACATTTGAAGTAGAAGTTAGGTGTGACAAACTGTGTTGAAGGCTTTAGGGAAGTCTAGCAATATGGAGGAGACTAGTTTGACATTATCCCTAGCTTCATTGACAGTATCTATAATGGCAAGAAGTGCAGTGTTAGTGCTATGGGAGGAACAGAAGCTGAATTGTGTCAGGGATACGAGTTCTTCCTGCAGGAGACAATTTAGCAAACTGTTTTTCAATACGTTTTTCAAGTATTTTGGAGACAGGAGATAGGATTGTTATAGGGCTAAGGTTAGTGATTTTGTTGAATTTCCTCCTTTATGTAGAGGGATAATTTTTATTTTGTTCTAGAGACAGGGATTTTGAGATCCCTGGATTTACCTACTTACAATGATTGAGACAGGATTGGCAATACTGTTGGTAGCTATTTTAAGGTACTCACTTGGAAGGTCATCAGCTGAAGTAGAACACAGTTTGAGTTTGTTTATGAGTAGTTCTATATAGGATGTAAGCACAAGTTTGAAGGTGAAAGTGGATATGATGACTTCTGGCTGTTTGGCAGGGCTGGAAGTAGATGTTGGGGAATCTTTGGTTATGGACACTATACTATCTATGAAAAAAAATGAATTCTATTGCAGTTTTGAATAGTGAGTTGTTGGGAGAGGGGTTAGGGTTGAAAATTTGGCCATGAAGTAATATTTCTTTAATGGATGACCAGAAGTTTTAGGGTTGTGTTTACTATTGTTCTGAAAGTTGTTATAGTATAGTATTTGTCTTAATTTATTTGCTTTTTGGTACAGTTGCAGAGCATTCTGAAGTCTTCAAGTTATTGTGGTGTTTTATATGTTTGCCATTCTTTCCATGCTTTCTCTCTATCTTGCATTAAAACTCTACTCTTTTTGGATAGCCAAATTGAATTGTTTGTTTTAGACTCTTCCTAGGGGTGCAATGGTATTTAGGATATTTAGGAAATGTGTATTAAATTCATTTTTGTATCATCTAAAGGGAAGATTTTTAGGATGTTCCAGTTAATAGATGATAGGATAATACTGAACATTACTATGTTAAACTTGGACCAGTTGCATGTAGTTTTATAAACATACCATTTGAGTAGATGTGTGAGATGTCTAGTTGTATAGACTGGGAGATGGTCATTAAGAGAGTTTGACATTGTACCTGTAGAGGTGAATTTTCTTGTATCTGATGATAGAATACAGTCTAATAAGGAATTTGATTCTTGCTATAATGTGTGAGTTTATTTATTAGCATTGCTAAACCCTAGAAGTTCACGTTAGAGGTATGAAAATTAGAGGTTATGTCTAACCAATTGATACTGATATCACCTAGTAGTATTTTTACATCTGGAATTGTTAGAGATATCCAGTGTAGGATATCTTCCCGTGCAGCTGTATTGTCACCAGGAGTGATGCAAAGGACATTTGTTTATATTTGTTTAGTTTCAGGAAAGTAACAAGAAGCTCAGCTGAATTGAATTTTGATATTGGTTTGTTGTAGAGGAAAATATTATAGCAATACCCCAACCTTTCCTCTTTATACAATTATTATGGATAATATTATAGCTAGCAGGCATAATTTTGGAGTTGTTTATGCTGAGTTAAAGCCAAGCTTCACTTATACAGAAAATATCAGGCTTGCATTGGGTAATCCAGGCATGTAGCTCAGTCATTTTATTTCTTATGCTGCTAATACTTGTGGTGACAAGGGTTATACTAACTGTGTGTGGGGTAGACTTTTGTGTGATTAGGGTAGAGCGTGGAAGGGAATTTTCTTTATGTTGGTTGTGATAGGTGGGTTCAGGATTAGCATGAATGTGTCCTCCTATGAGGATGTTAGTATACTGGGGTATTATTGGACAGTATTTTTCCACTTAATTTTCTTTTAATTTGAGTTGAAATGGAATTAATCAGTCTATTTTTGGGATAAAGGTGAGTGATGTCAGTAAATATGTTTGGTGCAGGGTGTGGAGAGATTAGGGATGAAGTATGGATAGGTGGCAGAGTTGGTGAGATGATGACAGCTATTAGTCATGCTAGGATGAGGGATGGTCCAGTAGGAGAAGAATAGAAAATAAGCTGAAAAGTAGCATGATTAAGTAAAGGGGATCTGTATTTTTTTGGTGGCAGGTAGTGGGAAAGTAGGAAGCAAGAAGTTGCAAGGTTGTAGGATATTTAGTGGTAGTGGAGTCTAAAAGCTGGTAGAAGGTAGGGAAGGAAGTATTTTCTATGAAGTGAGAGAGTTAGGTTGGTCTAGTATCTTCTCTTATGTTTCTGAAATGTTAGAAGTAGACTAGTTTGAAAGGACAGAGAATGAGGCTGTAGTTAAGACAGGAAGTAGTGAGGGTTTAATTGGGGCAAGTAGAAGATGAAATGTTGAATAATGGATAGGTACTATTAAGGAGGATTCTGAGCATGAATGGATATAGTGGAAAGCAGTATGAAAGGGAGAAAGGTTGTTGGGAGTGATGCTCAATGTTAGATGTAAGTTGAGAAATAGGAAAATAGAAAAATGAGTGTTTGTATGATTTTGGGAAGGTTAGGGAATTATAGGATCATAGGAGGTTACTAGGCTATTGGACCTAGGGTCTTTACATGCATAGCCATGTTATATCCTTATTCTCTTACAGACCAAGAGATAAAGCCTATATTAGCATACAAATCTATGATCAGCACTGAATGCCCCTATCCAAGAGGGGCATAAGTAAAACCCCTGGGGTAAATTTAAAGTTTCCCATCCAAATGTCTAAGTTACACTTAGAGTCACTGAGGAGCTCTGTTTTATGTAAATTGGGAGCCTGTTCCAGAGGAGTGACAACCTCTGCGAGATGTATCTGTCTCTCCAGCATGTTCAGTTGATGTCCCTAGAGTGAAAGAATGTTATCCCATTTGATTTGCAGATGTACAGCATTTCCATTAAGGCAGGCTCAAAGACTGGTCTGTAGGCCAGATACAAGTTGCTTCTAAGCAGTATATGCAATACACAGCACAGTGACAGTGCCTTCAGTCTGTCCCTGGAAGTCATGTGATGAAGGCCTTGACTTTTCTTGTTGAGAAACCTCTGAGGTCTCTCCAGCTGCTGCAGGTGTCTGGTAAGGTACATACAGAAGGGCGCATTGTACTCTATTATTGATCTGATGAGGGACGAGCACAGGGGAGTTATAACCTGCTTCACTTTGGATGCTATGCCCATACTAATGGATGTGCAATGTAGAAGGCTTTCCCTACCACTGTGGACACATGATGATCAAAGTTAAAGCTGCTATCAACCTGCGTTACCAAATTTCTCACTATTGGATTTGAACTTAGGAGGGGGGTTCTATTAATATTGCAATTTTCAGGGATGTCTCTTTTGCCAAAGGGGATGATAATGCATTTTTTGTGTTAATTTTATGTCCATAGCTTTGGCGCCAATTATTTGTCTGTGTAAGCTCATTTTGCAGTATGTTGACATTGTTGGAGGAATTCAGTGATTGCTCCCAGTTTGCAGTCATCAGCAAACTTGGTAAGCCACAGACCATCCATTTTCACCTGATCTTCTAAGAAATAGATTCCAAAGAGTAGGGGACCCAGCACAGATCCTTGTGGGACACCACTGGTAACAGGTCTGATGATAGAGGTGGAATCCCCAACTTTGACTGTATGTGTTCTGTAGATGAGCCAGTTGGCTACCCATTTAATGACATATGGGTTAATCCCCAGCTGGGTGAGTTTCTCAATGATGCCTGAGCGGGGGATTGTGTCAAAGGCCTTGGCTAAGTCAAGATAGGTATTATGTACTGTTTTGCCTTCATCCAGGGCTTTGGTGACATTCTGAAAGTCATCCATCAGATTTAACAAGCATGATCTGCCCTTAATGAAACCAAACTGGGTCAGGTCAAGAGTCCGAAGGTCTGTTATATTCTTGTTGATAAGATCTGTGATTATTTGCTCCATGGCCTTACAAATAAGGCTGGTTAGGCTTATGGGTCTATAGTTTCCAGGGTCGGTTGACCCCTTTGTGCAAGGGGATTATGGTTTCTGTTTTCCATTCAGCTGGGACAAAGCCAGTACTTAGACTGTGGTTGAAGACAGTACCCAATGGTTCCACTAACTTCTATTGTAGACTGGTTAGTAAGTGCCTGGGATGTTATCTGGTCTCATAGAGGCTGTGTTTTTGGTCTTGTAGAGTGCAGTTATGACCTGCACTTTGGAGATACTAGGTAGAGGACAGGTGACAGGTATGCTCTGAGGTATGACTGGTGGGGGCAGGGGGATAAAGTTTTGTTAAACCTGTTTGCTAGCAGGTTGTTGATTTTCACAGGTTCAGTATGAGTGTTACCATCCAATACTAATTTGTCAGAAATCTTCCCTTTTAGATTTCAGATGTAGCTAAAGAATTCCTTGTAATTATCCTTAGCTAGGGATGTTAATTTGGTTTCGTAGTTAGCTTTAGAGGACTTTATAAGATGTCTAATTTACTTGATCAAGCTGTGGAAGGTGTTCCTCCTCTGCTAAGACCATTCCCTCTTGTTCTTTGACAGCAGTTTCTTTCTGTTAATGTATAACATATTTATGCTAGATCTTCACCAGGGTGGCTTTGTTTTTATGTGAGGAACTTGTTTTGATCTGTTCAGGTACAGCTGAGTCTATACATTTGTATAGGTGTTTATACAGGACATTAGTGTACACCTCAGTATAGGAGTCATTATTGTCAGTAGTGACAGGGGGTTTGAAACTATTTATGCCATCACTTAGAAGGCTATAGTTTGCTTTGGAGAAATTTTTCAACCTTTTTGCTCTTGAGGCACCAGGTATGATCGTTATGTCAAACAAGATTGATTTATAATCAGACTTAACTAGGGAGGACCCCACACATGGGGTGGTGTAGCAATCACCCATGTTGGTGAGTACTAAGTCAAGGACATTAGAGCACCTTGTGGGGGTGCAGACTATCTGTTCGGGGGCATTTGTATTAAAGTCCAGGAACCTTAGGGCAAGCATGTTTGTGCTCATGTTTCCCAGTCGATGGAAGGATAGTTAAAGTCACCCATGACCAGGGTTCTTGGCTGTATTGTGAGTGACTCAAGTAGATCCAGGTAGGCAGTGTGGTTTTCGTGGTTCATGGTGGGGGACTTATAGCTAACAATGACATTGGGGGGGTCTTTCCTACAGTTAGCTGGACTTGGAGTAACTCTAGGGAGTCACACTGTTTAACCAGTCCTGAGATGTATTTGTGTTTCATCAAGATAGATACACCTCCTGCTGTAGTTCTTTCACATTCATTTTGTGGTCTGAATCTGTGGAAGACATTGTAGCCTTGGATGGCCGGGGTACTCTCTGTGGCCTTGAACTATATATCTGTGACTGCACAGATATCGGCATCTTCCAAAGTAAGGAGTGCTTCCAGTGAGTGCAGTTTCTGATTTAGACTCCTAGCATTAAGGAGCATAACCTTGATTTTGTCTCTAGAGGATGTTTTTATACTGGGAATTTTGCTCTTATGACATTGATTAAAAAAGGCACTATGGTGGAGGCAAGTACCTTTGCCAGTAACCAAAAGCTAAGAGGTGACATTTGAAGACCATCTCTGGCAAAGCAGCATAGTCTGTCGACCATATCATCCCAGGCTGACAGATACTGGATCCCGCTGGATTGATGTCAGAAGCTAAGCCAACTGTTGAAGTCAATAATTTTTGTCTGTATTGAAGCAACATCCTGGGTGAAGGTAGAATGCTGCCTGGGGCTTGGAACATACCTGCCTGAGACACATAATAAGAAAGCTCAGCCATGTCTCTCTTCATATAGTCCAGTGAGGTACGTCTCAAGTGATTGACTCCAACTTGGACTATGACAGAGTCATAACAGTGCTTGTTGTTTCGAGACTTGAGTGTGTGTGTGATATGGCAGTTCCTGACACCTGACAGGCAGCTGACCATGACCTTTTCCTTGTCCAGGTTGGTGATTGGCATATCTGTGTGTCTCACTATGGAGTCATCTATGACCAAGACATTTGGTTTTGAGGTGTTTTGCCTTAGGGGCTTATTGGGTGAGACACTCATGCATGTGTTTTTATGTGTAGTGGATTTTGTTGGGACTGTACTGTGTGGAGGCAGTTTGCTCTTGGGAGGTCTCTGCTCTTTTGGTATACTTCGGGTGAGTATCTCTGTGTATGTGGGTTTGTGTGTTGTGAGCTTGGTTTGTGGAAGAGGTAAAGTGTGTGTGTACTGACAACCTGTCTGGTATCTGGTTTGTTGTTTCATGAGAGACAGAGCCTGATTCCAGATTCATAGTATAGATACATCGCTCACCTATTGTATTTGGATGTTTTAGGAGCAAAAGGTTGTCAGTTTACATAAGGCAATTGCTACATTGCCTCAGGATGCCCATGTCAATCAAGCTGGCTGGAGAAATGGTGGGAAACTGTCAGGTATATTCTGTAATACGTAACAGGAAGTGGGATAAATAGACCATGTTCTGTTTTAGAAGCAGTAAAATCAACTAATTTGTGGGAAGTTTAAGGGTAGAAACCTGCATCAGTGCTTCAAAATGCACAGATGAGTTGCTCTCTGGGCAGCAGTATGCAACTACGTTGTGTGCAGAGAAGCAGAGAAGCTTAGGAAAGTTCAAAAGCAGTTATCTAGGGGGACATTTTCTTTCTAAGCCCTTGGGTCTATACAAGACAGTGCTAAACCCCCATTGTTAGTGCACAGGTACATGGAAACATGGTGCTTAAATACAAGTGAAGTTGAGCAGTTTTTAAACCAGCTAACTAATAAGAAAGCCCAAGACTGTGCCTTATTCCAACAATCACCAACTCAGATGGGTCCTTGGCTTGCCACAAGGGTGCAGGGGTCCCTCTTAATGTAAAATGGCTGATTTTTAGCGCTCAGATAATGCCAAACAGTCTAGACTCAGCAAGTCTGAATTTAGCCTATGCTGCAAAGATGCACAAGTATTGGAAATGTAAAGTTCAGAAAATAACAGTCTTAGACATCAAAAAAACTGTTGAAACTAAGTGACAATAGAGTAGTAAACAGTTTAAAAGTGTAATGTAGAGTATAAAAATACTAATTTTTCAGCAGATTTCAAAGGATACCTTGGATTTAGTTTGGATTTATTACAGTTCTCTGGCTGAAGTCATCAATCTCAGATCAGCTTCAGTAAACTGAGTCAATAAGTTCATACATTAGTATCAGGCTAATTGCCCTTGTGGGTTATTCCAAGCCCAGCCACTTACCCCATGTAAGAATCAAACCCTGCACCTTGTGCCTAAAAAGTGAACACCTTAACCACTATGCCACTCTCGTACCCTTAAAATGAAGGTGAATAAGCTATCTGTTCCTGCAGGCAATTTTAAGAGTAGCCAATTTCTTTTCAATAGTGAGAATTAAACCTTGTGTCTGTGAGGTAAACACCTTAACTATTATGCCAACTACCAATAAATAGTACCAGGCTAGCTGTTGTTGTGAGCTATTCCAAGCCCAGCCAATAATTCCACCTGAGAATCAAACCATGTACCTTGTGCCTATAATGTGAATACTTTAACCACTATGCCAGCATCCTACCCTAATATCAAATGTCATAGGTGAAATGTGTATTTGGGAAGTACAATGGTAGAGTAAGAGAAGGTGAGTGTAAATTAGGGGTAGGGTAGGGTAGGGGAATGAAGTGAACTTGAGTGTAGCTAGATAGAGCAGAGAGGGTTTTTGTACCCTCAGGTCAACTATTACATACAGCAATCAGATGATATAGGGCAATTAACATGAAGGCACAATGCAGAATAGTTTTTGTTTTCATTTATTGAATGTAGAAGCCAGGAAACTAGAGAGACTAAGTAACTGACATATACAATATAATCTATTGATCAAGATGAAAGACAGTGGCCTACTAATTAGAATACAAGGAGAGTTCCTTTGGGGGATGTCACAGCGACTTTCCAGCATAGGGCAGGCAAGTATTTGGCTAGTTACACAGCAAGACTTTTCATGTTACCCTTTCATACATTACACAATGACAAAGTTCTCCGTGAAAATGTTTGAAAGTGAGGGCCTGTGCATATGTACATATTACAGTAGACAATTAGATGTCATTAGCTAGAAACCCAGTAACCTTCACAGACTTCCTTAATGCCATACCCTTATCATTATGCTCTAGAGTGATTCCCACTGGTATCATTGTATGACTTCCATTTCTGCAGCAGTACTCATCACAGATCTTGATGTTGGATGCTTCCCCGGAGATTTATACATTTATAGTTTTAAGAAATTGGTGCCTGTTCCTTTTCTATGTGCTCAGAAATGTATATCACATGATCTGGCATCCTGTATGACTGCAGTCAATGCACGCAGCTGAAGCTGGCCACATGCTCTTCATTCTTTAGGTTTGCCAATTATTCAAATGTTACCAGCTGTAAGTAGTGAGGAAACAACAATCTCCATATCCAAAAGAAATGCAAAGTACCAGAACTCACAGAAAAAGTTGCTTGGCATTTTGTTTCAGAAGAAAATATTGCAGTGATGAGAGCATTTAGAGTTATTGTAAATAGAAAAAAATCTGCCATTTATATTGTTCTTTTCAAATAGGCAATGCCAAACACAGTCTATTAGTGCTTATATTACTGAAATACTTAACTGAATCCAAGACTGAATTTGGTGAATTGATTGATTCATCAGTAAGACAAATTTGTGTCCAGAATAAAAAAATCTGAGACATAGGGCAAATTACTGAGAGAATCAGATGTAACATTAAACAACATAAGTGATGCATGCAGAGTGAGGAGTTACATTTAAAATAATGTATAGGAAGCCTTGTACATTAGGTGTGGTTGTAAGCATGACAAAAATGTCTTGCTACTAATCAAGTATATAGATATTGTAGGAAAAGGAACTGTTTTGTCAATGTATGCAAAATAAAGATAAAAACTTCCAATAATAAACCTGCATGCATTGGAGCAGTATTGTGAAAATTAGTTACTTGTTTTTACTACATGAAAAATGTGCAAGTAGAAGTACCAATTATATGCAATTACCAGAAAGTGAGTTGGAAATGGAAGAAAATATCAAAGATAATAACACATGGTGTTTAAATTTGACTGGATATGAGTGTAATGTAATGCATATTCAATCACTTGCAATACTAAGTCTAGAAGGGAGCAAGAAGTAGAAAAATTTTAATCTGTAACTGAGTAAATTTCTTACCTATTTTTATTATGTAAAATTGAAGGGTCAGATAGTGTTTATGTGTGAATATAAAAATAATACATACAATAATCAGTTGTAAGTAGTTGATACTGTGAATACACATTTGTTGTTTGCGTCCATCTTTTCAAACTATTGGCATGATAAAAAGAATTTACAGTGCTCATTTAAAATGTGGATCAGAAAATGTTCACTAGGACTTAGAACATGAAGACTAATTTAATTTAGGCTTTTAACAAAAGTTTATAATAGTCAGACAAATTCTGCAGATAAATTTCCATTTGCAAATCTAAGTCATGAAGGAGATGAACAATATGGAGAAAATTATTGTGACTCAGAGAGAGATCCAACTTGGTGAATGGCTCAACAACATGGTTACTGTGGTGAAGCCAAATAAAATTCATACTTGCTAAGATCTCAAACCTCGGCTCAGGTTATAAAAAGAAAACACTATCCACTTTGTACAATTAAAGAGTTGGCATCTGCCGTGCCAGAAGCAAAATATTTATTTTTTATTTATCCTTTGTTGACCAAGTTAGTCACATTATGCTAGTGGTTTCTTTTCAGGGGAGACCCTATGTGGTAGTTTTACAACAAGGAAAAATTTGGAGAGAGTATCGGGTAGCTTCCCAAACTCTTTTCAATAGATGCAGTGGCATCTTTTAAATCCACCTGAGTTATCTCCAGCTGAAGCAGATGGAACTTCAGTTTAGCATTTCAAATGAAGGAATACATACTCAGAGTGCAGCAACTCCCTTATGATGCACTGGAGTATCAGCAATCCATCTAACCTGTGTGTGAATAGAACCCACAGCCTTTTGCCCTATTGGAGAGAGTACTACCTGTTATGATATTAACAATGAAACTGCTTTTTCTACTCTTAAGACAAGTTAAAGATTCTAGCAAATAAGGCTTGATGAGGAATGTGTATACAATTACTTATATTATTGGAACACATAGATTTTGGTATTTCACCAGCACCTAAAGTCTTTCAGAGAGCTATTTCATAGATTATAGAGATGCTTACTAGTCTTGTTAATATATTAGTTAACAAAGTCATATAGGGGCCGTACAACAGAAAACATGATGTGAAACTCGGTTATCACAAAGGTTAAAAAGACTAACTTTGAGCTAAACAAGACAAGTGTAAAATAACAGTTACAGAGCTGAGATACATAGGTCATGTTGTAGCATCTGAAGGTTTTAAACCAGGCACGGGAAAATTAAGAACCACAGTGCAAATGCCTCAACCAATGGACAAACAAACTTACATGAATTTTCTTGGAATGATGCAGTATATTTAAACATTTACTGAAACCCTTCAGGATATGAGTTTGTCATTAAAGAATTTATCAGAACATGATGTGCATTGGTGCACAGTGGAAAGTGTTGTCATCTCAGATCAACTGGATCCCCAGTATGATTCTCATCTGGCCTGCCTTCTGTGTGGAGTCAGCATGTCCTCCCTGTATTTGTATGGGCTCCTCCCATTCCAAAGACATGCAGTGAGTGGATTGGACATTCTTAATGGACACAGGTAGGTGTGTGTATGTGTGTGTGTGTGTGTGTGTGTGTGTGTGTGTGTGTGTGTGTGTGTGTGAGATATGGAAGAACAAACTTGGCAGGCCAGCCACCCAGCAGTGTGAACATTGGCTCTAGATGATGTTGATGTGTTATCCTGACCCCATGTGCAAAAATAGGGAACACTGGGTTATAAATGGATGGTTGGATGGATTTATAATGTTACTATAGTACAAAAAAATAGCTCAAAATTATTAAACAGTTAACAACAGACCACCCTGAATTATTCTGATGTGAATAAAGCAGCGATGTTACAAGTAAATGCAAGTCAGACTGGCACAGGTAAAGTTAAAGTTATTCTTCAAGAAGGCAAGTAAGCTGCTTTTAGGTAGACAGCCTTTATGGAATCCCACAGAAGAGATGTAAAGATCTGCTTGAGATAGTATATGGAAGTGAAAAAAATTATGAGTATATTTATGGGAAATCTTTGTTGGTAAAAAAGACTATAAACCATGTCAGAGTACATTTAAGATGTCATTGTACAAAAAACACAAGACTGCAAGTAAAATAGTTGAGACTGCAGATTTATAATTTCACTGTGAAGCATAAAGCAAGAAAAGAAGTTTATATGGCTAGTATTTTGACTTGTTTGAATCTAACACAGCAATAAGAGGATTTGCATAGGGAGGAACTGGATGTTTCCACAGATGGCTATGGCAGGAAAGAAGCTCTAAGTGCTGCAGCATTGTATTTAGAGTAATTCAGAAGTATGACTGTTTTGAGTTTTGACAGTGAAACTTTGCCCAGAGCAAGTTCTACTGTCTGGAAAGAAATTTCTTTCTTTTAAAGCAGAAATAAGCTCTGTACTTTAGAGTAGAAAAATACTACTGTTTAGTCAGAAAAGGAAAGAAATTTTGATGAGAATACACAATCCAATTTAAGAACTGAAAAGTGCATGGAAAGACCATATTATACCAGACAGGTATGTTAATGCAAATTGAGTAAGAGTTAAGAAACTGTTTGATGTGTATAAAAACTCATAACAATAAAGAAAAAAAGATCACTTGTAGAATATCTGTAAGATCACAGAGTGAAAATGCAACATATTTTTGTTGTTTTTGCATATCTAATCTGTGTTAACTATTATTTGAAGTCTCTAGACATCATGAAGTTAATGGATAAGTTGATAGAATGGGCTCAACGTATGAAAAACCTTATGGGGAACTCAGAACCTTTTATTTGTATTTTATTAATTTATCCTATGATGACCAGGTAAGTCTCACTAGGATAGTGACCTTTTTCCAGAGGAAACCCAAGATGGTATTTATACTACTAGGGGGAAATTTAGCCAGGGCATTGGAGAACATCTTCTACTCACTACCATACTCATGGTATGCAAGTCTGTGTGTGAATATATTTCATTCCCAATGCAGTGGTGGTTGGGAGAATGGTGCATCAGGGCTACTAGAGAGCTAGGAGTCGAGGCAAATGCCTGTTCCGTAGAGGAGCTCGAGATTGAATTGGAAAAATTTAACAAAAAGATGAAAGTAACAGAGGAAGTTATGCTAAATTTGGAGGATTTATTCCAGAAGGAAATTTGTAGTAGTTCAAGGAGAGATGAGTGGTTACAAGCAGGAGTTACTGTTACAACTCTGCAATTAGGAGGGTTGTGGGATGATTTATTGGTAGATTTGATGGAGGAAATTAATCAGAATGTGGAAATTATTGTGGGAAGTAGTAATGGAAAAAAATGAAAAATAAATGCAGAAGAAATAAATAGAATGTCATTCTCAGAAGTGGTGAAGGAGAAGAAAGAAGAGAAAAGGAGAATATCAGGGTGGAAGAGTCAGGAAGAAAGAAGTTTTCTGTAGGTACACAAAGTAAAGAAGAGAAGGAGTTGGACAGGTATGAAATATGGGAAACAATTATTGTGCCATTAAGAATAAAAGAGGGAAGAGCATTTATTTTGATAAAAAAGGAGATATATTATGACATTTTCTTTGAAACTGTTGCAAGACTAAAGACTTTTGTTGGAGAATATGAAAAAAAAAAAGATATATATCCATGGAATAATATACTATTAAGACTTTTAATTGGAAACACAAGAGTGTGTAAATATTCAGTTTTGAACATTTATTATATTTTTTACTGTAAAGAGGTTTAAAGTATCACAAAAGTATTGGATTATAGAGGATTATGAACTGGGGGTGGGGCCATAATATTATAATGAAAATAGACAATGACAGAATTATATATATTTCCAGTATGATTAATGTTGAATGAAATAGAGCTGTTGCAAGATATTGGGGACAACCAAAAACATATTTTTCTTTCTTTTTTGTGTGAAAAAGGTCATTTTAAGGGTAATTGTGATAAAAAGAAATGTTTTGTATACAGGGGATATTTACATGATGGAAAAAATGTGAAACTAAATGTGATAAATCTAAACAGATGGGGACACCTATTTGCATTTTGTAAAAAAAAAAACACAAATAGAAAAATTATGTTTAGAAAAAAATGTAATTGATAATGAAGAGAGTAATGGAATTAAATATGGTAATGAAGAAAGTAAACCTTAATTTTGCAGCAGGTTTAGATGGTATAGGTTATTTAATGTACAAGAATTTGGAACTATGGCAAAAATAAATTTTGATGACTATATTTAATGAATGGTTAAAAATGGTATTTTTCATACAAGGATATATAGTGGAATTATAAAATTTATGTGCAAGAAAGGAGTGAAAGTTAAAATGACTAATTGGAGACTGGTTGCATAAAATAATACTAAACATAAAACATTTATGAAAATAATATTAATAAGAAATGAGGGATAAGACACATAAGGTATTAGAGGATAGTGTTTATGGAATTAAAAGATGTCAGGGATTATTAATGATTATTAGAGAAATGATAGATGATATTAAAAAGAAAGTAATAGAGCAAAATGTTGGTGGGATATAAATAAAGCATTTGATATGATTGATCATGATATACTATGGAAAATAATAGAAGGATAATAATTTTAGCAAACAGATACAGACAGTGATTAAATCAGTGTATAGAAATAAAATAAGAGTTGTGACAAATGGCTGGTGAAGTGAAGAGAGACAGAGATGAACAGGGGTTTAAAACATGGATCTCCAGTGTGTAGTATTTTATTTGTGGTAGTTATGAATTTATAATAAAAAAATAGTTATGAACTGTATAATAAAAATTAAAAAATTAAAAAGGCACAGTATATACAGAGTAATGGTATTGAATATCCAGTTATTACGCAGCTTACATTATTCTTATAAGGAGGGAAAGTAAAATTATGGCAGAAATGATTTCCAGCATAAATAATAGCTTACAAGATATAGGAATGCCAATAAACAGAGAACAAAGTAAGGTATCTGGATCAGAAGAAAAGCTGACAGGAATTCAGTTTGGAATAAAAGAAATATTGTTTTTAGAAATAAAATTTGGTACACTGAGTGTGGCTAAGGAACAATGGTTGAAAATGTTACAAGATTTAAGAGACAGTAGTATTAAATGGAGTAGATACAGATTATCTTACAGGAAAAAGTGCATTTCATAAACTGCATATGGATGGGAAAATAGCATATATGACTGGAGTATATATGACATCAAAAGACCTGGAAAACAGTTTATTGGATTAATATTTAGATTTGGAGATCTAGATTGAATCCAATAAAGAGATAATTACTATATATTGATAAAGATGGCGGTGGTTTGGATTTATTGAATCCTATATTATATGGGGCATTATTAAATTTGTATAGGGTGCTAAGACTGATAAATGGGAAAAAAAGTAATTTGGTGCCAAGATTGTTTAAGATAAAATATGACAGAGAATTGAGTTTAATGAATTTAAATAAAATGGAGAGAGAGAGTGGATAAATGAAAAAAATAAAAATGTGTCAAGAAAAAAATAAAAAAGGTGTATGTTAAGTATAGAAAAAGTGGAAGAAAACAGGAAACGGTGATATAAAACATAATGGTAGAACATCATTGTGTAAACCCATGAAAGCACTTGGCAGAAGAAAAAATAAAAGCTATAAAACAAAGAAATAAATGGTGCATGAAAAATGTGGAATGTCAATATTTTCTATGGGATTACAAATTATTAAACTGCCAGTGAAGGGAAATATGTCTTATAAAAAAGTAAATGAAAGGATGTGCCTTTTTTGTGCTAAATTAGAATCTGCAGATCATGTTTTTCTGACATGTAAAATAATAATAATAAAAAAACTCTGAGAAAAAATAATAGAGAAAAATATTTTGAATGAAATGCAGGATTGTAAACAGTTAAATATGGACATAACTGAATATGGATTTTATGAGTTTATAAGTAAGGAATACGCTGAAGATTTAGGTAAGAAAGTGTTAGGTATTATATGGACAATTTGAAATGAAAATTTGTATGAGATTATGTTTAATGGAAATTGGATAATACCAAATATAGTATGAAAAATGAAGTAGTGGTTGTGGAAAAGGAGTGGGGGGGTCTATATGTATATGATATGGAAAGGATGAAAAGGATGAAGGAATGAAAACCTGATGTAAGTCTCTGTAAATATGTTAACTTGTATATATTTGTAAATACTTATACATAATAAAGGACTCTTACTCTTTTTGAAAGTTGCCATGGGATCTTTTCCATCCACATGAGCTACAAACAACTCAAAGATGAGGCCTCAATTTAATGTCTCATATGAAGGATGACACACACAAGAGTGCAGCACAACCCTCTTATACTGTATTTCAGAATTACTTGATTAGGATCACTCAGAACTCACATCAGAATAGAACCCACCCACAACCTTTTGCACCAAAAGCAAGTGTACCACTTGTTGCACCACTGATACTGATTAACATTGGTACAAGAGAAAGACTAAAAACAAACCAATCTAGACAAAAGTAGTAGTATGACAGAGTAGGATGCTTTGATAACATGAAGACAGCAAAATTCCTCAGAAAATTGCTAGAAGGAATGGCTGTAAAGAGGTATGAGCAGCTAAGATATTCAGCTGTTCTTCTTGAAGATGGAAAAAAGGCACATTTGTTCAAAATTAATGTGTCCCATGGAGACAGTTATAATTACAAAATATTTGTTGAAGAAGCTTCCAGTTACAAGTTATGTTGAGAAGAGTCTAGGAAGACATCCAAGATGACAGCTAAGACTTATCGTTGATGAATGAGCCAATGATGATTCATCTGACTTCAGAACATCCTGACAGATGGCTTGAAGGAAGCATACCTGTTGCAGTTCCTTGTGTATCAACATCATACATGTAGACCATGAACTCTTTCTTACCAAATATTTAAAATATGGAAGATTATGAAAAAAGCCTGCAATATATCAAATCAGTAGCAAGGACCAGACAGTACTCAAGTGCATTTTGAAATGTGCTGGCAGATGTTTTAATAATGTGATCTATTTTCATATAGAAGCAGCAGTAGCATTGTTGTCTCACAGCAAGAGATTCCCCAGTTCATTTCTCGGCTGGGGGTGCTTTCTGTGCGGAGTCTGCATGTCCTCCCTGTATCCATGTGGGTTTCTTCCCACGTTACAAAGACATGTGTCTGGAGTGTTTCTGCCTCCACTGAAAACAGGCTTTGTTACGTCGGACTTTCCCGGTAAACAAAATGTTAAATAAAAATTAAATAATAAAAAAAAAAAGTTTGAATGTCCTTGTAAAATTTCAAAGAAAATTAATACTTGCTTTTTGAAAAAAAACTCTGCAATGCCATATGCAGTGTTAAATTTATATATATATATATATATATATATATATATATATATATATATATATATATATATATATACACACACACATACATATACAGGTCCACTATGTAATCTCAAAATACTGTAATCTCTAAATTACATAGCCAAAAACCCAAGCACAACTCACAATTCCGAAAAAACACAACCGTGAAATTCAAAATGCCGAAACTAAGCTACACATACAGTACACACATAAACAAATACAAAATTCCCCCCACAATCAAATAAATGCATCTACACTATAGATAAGCAGGGGGGCAAGCCCCCTGCACCTGCCATGTGGGGGGGCTGCACCCCCCACACTCCCCTACTTATATATTCTAACTCTTTGATCGCACAAACAGAAACACAAACGAAACTCACACACACACACACACATCTTACAGTCTCTCACACGCACGCATCACAGTCACAACACACATTTCCACACACTAAAGCCCCTAACCAACACATTTACACACACAAACTTACCTAAATTCGACCGATACAGCCACACACTGCACCAGCGGAAGAGGAAATTCAACATCTCCGTGCTTCGGGATTTTGAGTTTCGAGCTTCTGCCGGTTTCGGAATTTTGAGTTTTCGGCTATGTAATTTCAAACTACTGAATTTCGGGATTTCGGTATTTTGAAATTACATAGTGGACCCACATATACATATATTTATTTATAGAAATGTTTACCCCATCTAATTGTCTCCTATTACATCAGAAATTAAGTGATTACAACAATCCTTTGGTGACTATGCCCTCAAAACAAAATAGAGCCAATATCATAAACAAAGATCACAAGCGCAGTGAAATACAAAGTGAGACACCTTTGTTTGTTTTTGCAGTGAGACAGGCTGTATCCAGGGTATGAATACATTGCCTATACACAATAGGCTCCCCATCCTTCCATGTGAGTTCATCACTAACCTTACTTAAGGGTAACCTTGACCAATGGATGGAAAATCAGAAATTCACCCCATGTCTGGCCTGCATGCCTCGGATAGACAGAGGTGGACAGTAATGCCCAAACTAATTCCACCCATATAACCTCCTAACCTTCCTAACATACCCCCTCCTAATAAATGCCAATGATACATTGGGGCATAATTGGGCTGGATTACGTGGCTATGCTTATGAAAGCCTTGGTGATCATTAGTTTGGTATATACATATGAACATATGAATCTATCTGCTACTTAAACATACTAACTCCTTACCCACACAGTTATACAGAAAGGGGTGCAACAGGTAGTTAAAAAAAGATTGTTCTACTTCATCCACAGTTATACAAACTTGGCAGAAGATATAGTAAAACACAGTTGTATTCTAGACTCTGAACTCCCTCTTCCATCCAACCAAACCACAGTAGAGAGCAAAGCTCTGAAAATAAAATACACAGACCATTTTACAAGATGGTAAAGTGATGAGTAGAAATTGATAAAATGGGACTTGTTGAAGTGGGTCATGAAGAAAATAGACGACTCCTTATAGAGTATTACCTCATAGAGTAAAGTGGGAATCTCTGTTTTTGAATGATGAAAATCTAATATGTATTATGTGTGTGTTTATGCAAAAATGACTGGATGCCTCCAGCCCACATCTTCTTCAGAAATAGATATCATGTGGTCTGACATTTTGTAGAATTGCATAGTCTGAAACACTGATTCATCAGACCTTTTCCCTTCTTCGTGACATTAATACTGATAAGTTTAGCAGTCAGAAGTATCTACTGGTCAACAGAAGTGACTCACAGTCACACATCCATGCTTCCTGATGTCAATAATATCTGCAAGTCAAAGCAAGTTCCACCAAAGTTAGTAAATCTATTATTCTGTTGTCTGTTTTGTCAATATAGTATTTCCCAGTTATGTTTTGCTTGTTCTATCACATGTACCATATGCATCCACACTGTCATAAATAAGGTAAACAGTCTCATGCCGAAGCACATGCGTCAGTAAATTAATATATGTGTTTAGTAGCATTGCAAGAGGCTACTCAAATGTATTTATCATTCACAATCCAGGCTGTCTTCTAAATGGGTTAAAACATGAACTAGCATCATCATTAAGTACCCTTTTCAATCACTGTCTAATCATAGGCTTTGCTGCTGTGGAATTGAGAAAAGCAACAGTTATTCCCCTCCACAAAGGTGGTCTAGCAACAGACCCAGAGAATTACAGACTCATAAGCCTGACCAGCCTCATCTGTAAGGCCATGGAAAGTATCATTATGGACCTCATAAATAAAGATGAACATATCATTATGAACTTCATAAATAAAGACATAGGTGACCTCCAAACCCTGGATCCTACCCAATTCGGCTTCATCAAGGGCAGATCCTGCCTGTTAAATCTGGTGGATTTTTTTGAAATTGTGACCAGGGCCACTAACGAGGGCAAATCTATGACCACAGCATACCTCGGGCTTGGCAAAGGCTTTCAACAGAATCCCACACTCCGTCATTACCGATAAACTTAGCAAACTGAATGTAAACCACTTCCTTGTAAGATGGGTTGCCAACTGGCTCACAAATTGGACACACACTATCAAAGTGGGTAACTTCACATCAACCAGCAGACCTGTTACCAGTGGGGTGCCACAGGGGTCAGTACTGGACCCCCTACTGTTTGGTACATACTTCTCAGAGTTCAGGTCAATACTAAAGGGTTGTGGCTTCTGCAAACTGGGTGCAGTTATTGAATACCCAAATGATGTCAGTATACTCTAGGAGGGTCTTACACAGACCTGTGACTGATGTCTTAGTAATGGTCACAAACTGAATGTAAAGAAATGCATCATCATTCCCTTTGGTACAGAAAATGTCCCCTCACACCATCAAATCAACAACAATACCCTAAGTACCCATGAAGTGATAAGGGACCTGGAATCACAAGTTGACTGCGACCTTAACTTCAACCACCATGCATTTACTGTAGTACGGAAGGTTTTCAATGGAGAGCACTTCATTAGTAAAGGCATTGCCTCGCAAGCAAAAGAGGTTATAACCTCTCAATATTTGGCACTAATCCGGCCCATAATTGAGTATAATGCCCCGTTCGGTATTTACCATTCAAAGCACTTGCAGCAATTGGAGATGCCTCAGAGATTTCTAACAAAGAAGAATAAGGGACTCTAGCACATGCTGTACACAGACCAACTAAAGTCCCTGTCACTATACTCTGTATTGTATAGACTTCTTAGGGGACACTTATGCCTGGCTTACAGAGCAATCTCAGACTCAAACCTAATCAACTTGCTGCATATCCGAAAATCAAATGGGACTAGGGCTGCCCACTCCAGGGACCTAAATATAGACTGAGACTTAAATAGAACATGGTGGAGGGCAGATTTATCTGCCAGTGACTGGTGCATCTTTGGAATAGGCTACCTATTCATGTGAAACAGAGCACCTCTATGACACTGTTCAAAAGGAACCTGGATGAGTGGATGGGGCACCGAAAATTCTTACCTGGAATAGTGCCCACAACTCTTCTGGACATAGGCAGCCATTACTAAATGCAATCCTGGGTAAAAACTAACATTTCTATGGTATTACATTGGTATGAAAAGGCTAGGCTTGAAATGACCTCCTGGTAAATAACCTAGTAATCTCCTATGATCCTATGAATATGCAGTTACCACTATAATTGTATGTCAGCTGCACATCTATACATAGTCCACGCACATGCAGAACAAGCTACTATACACATAATAAATGTTAGCTGTATACAAATGAAAATATTCATATAGTATTACCAACTGGACTATATGTGATTGTACTTTCATAGCCTGTGTCAGTACTGATTAATGTTTGCATATGTAAACAATAATACTGTTGCTTCAGACATCAGACTTTGTATGGTATTTATGACAGTGAGGCTGGCCCAAAGGATACAATAATGTGCATATGTCAGGGCAGACATAACAAACAGCAGAATAATATACAGATGGAAGTGAGAACAGAGTAATGGATTATATATGTTTGGTGCAACTTCTCATCCATCATGGCTGTCAATGAAACCAAGAGACAGGAGTGTGTGACAGTGAGGTGTTTTAGTTAGTCAGCAGATATTCTGTTTGCTTGACTCACAATGGGTTATCAGGTATAATGTTATGAGGAATGGAATCCTCCGAAATATACTGTGATTAAGCTGGTTACATGTAACTTGTCTCCATTTCATTTTAGGTCATCCTGAATATCAGAATGTTACATATTATTTTTTATTCAGTAGAAATGGAATATTGGCAGTAGAGCTTCAGATAAACTAATTGGACGTATGAACAGATTTCTTTATGATAATGGCATGTAACTGGAATTGAAACAAAAGTCCCTTGTGCTCGTCAGACAACTAGGTTGTGCTATGAGAAATAGGGTAGCATATGGTCGCACGAATTGAGGAAAGAGGTGATGCAGTCTTGGTGATGAACCACAGACAATTGCTTGCATCCTGATGAAATAACAGTACTAAAAGAATCCCTCATTCCCAACTCTAACCCTCTTCTGGATCAAGAGATAAGAGAAACGCATCTAATCAGGACTTTCATTGAGTGGACCACTCCAAAAATTACTTTTTCGCTATGTTAGTGAACATGGTTTTCCCCTGTTGTGCTCATTTCAGCAGGGCAAAGGTACAGAGGTTGTGGATGTAGTCTCTCCCTGTGGTGAGGAAGATTCCTGATGCCTTTCATCTGTTCCCTATGATTAAGTACCCCAATGTAAAATTCAGAGAAGTAAGACACAAATTCATCATCCTTTCTCTATGATGTCAAAGAAGGGCATGATATCAGGCATTCAGATCCATGGTAATACAGAAAAAAATATGCTAAATTAAGCCAAAGATGTCCAACTTGACTGAAGCACCAAACAGCTGTGCTTTAGGATCCACCTGCTCATTTAAATGTTCTGCTCTTGTGAGACATCCTTGCTGGAGGTAGAGGGGAAATAAGCCACCAGAAAGCCTTCTACTCACTGCACAGTCTCTGCCAAGTAGAATAAGCTCTTCATCTGGATAGAGGTGATTCTATTTATTTAAATAACCTGTATGACTTGGGTCTCAGTCAAGATGCATGTTTCTGACATCTCTGTGCATCATGATTTCATGAAAGTCAGAGTCCTGTCCCAGTACTGAGTAGAATTACCTGTACATATCTGTTTCTTATTTTAAGGAATTCTTCTCTTTCTTAGGACTTCAGCTTCATGGATTACAAACTTGCCAGTTCTCACCTTCAAACTGGCTTCTTTGTTGGGTCCATTGGAAAGTAATGCTGCTAAGTGCTATTCCAAAGAAGATGTGTTTGCTTCTGCTGTACTTCAAAATATATTTTATTGCAGATA
>NC_056749.1:467396275-467456275 GCF_019279795.1 Protopterus annectens
AAAGGAGAAGTGATGATGCACATATGTTTTATGATTTGAGATGCCTACATGAACAATACATGCTGATTTTATACATTTTATAAATGTAGATCGATACAGATGTATGTACCATTTTCTGAGACCGACTTAACCCAAGTTATTTCTACATAATGTTAAACTAAACAAAACAATAATAAACTAACAAATCAACTATCTATACACTATATTAGCAAATTATGTCTTTCTGGTCAATACTTTTCTTCATTTCTTAAATAATATAATATAATAATGCTAATAATTTTCTATTTTATCAAAAAGCATTCCCAGTTTAGACTAATATGTATAGTGTTCTTTCATATTATATTAGCTCTTAACATGTACCTCTCTAGTTCAATTGATGAAGTCTGAAAATAAAAGGGGGGTTGACACTTTCCAGTTTCTTTTAATTATTTTTCTTGTAATAATAAGGTCTGAAAAAACAGTAATTTATCTTTGTGTATGCAAGATGGAATTCAGCATTATATGATAATAGGAAACTTGATATTTCACATTTATCCAATCACAAACATTGTGCAAAAGACTGAAATGATTTTGAGAATACTGTTAATAAAGAACATTCAAAAATGTATGGCCCATTCAATTTCAGCTTGTGTGTTAGACTTCCAATATTCAATGTTTTCCCCTACTTTTTTATATAAAAGGCACAATGAAGATATTTCCAGTTAAATATTTTCAGAATGGCAATATGGAATTTTTTTAAAACTGAATTTAAAATGATGAGTTCTTATTTTTGTATTTTTAATATAGATTTTCATTATAAATCTATTTTTTATAATCAATTGTAATTTTACATGGGTCTAATAAATCTGAGTTGGTGCTTTATTTCTTTGCCAAATTTAAACAAATATCATTTTTTGTATACTTTGTTCTTTTAGTTAGAGGGATACTTAATTTTATATGTAAATGGTTTCTTACATTTGATATATAAAATCAGTCAATATGGAACAAAACCATTATTCCAGTTTAACATTACATGGGAGTTAATGCCATCTATAAAACCTGTAGCTAGCTTAAAAAGTTATGAGGAAAATATCTACTCCTTTGCATCAGTGTGTTTATGTTCTATCTAGAATTTGATGAAATGTTTATATTGTATTGTAAATAGTTTGCAATCATCTACATTTTATTATTCAGCATTTGTAACTTTGTTCAGATATACTTATATTTCTGTCAAATAAAGCTATTACCTACCATCTGTTTTTGTAAAGCCTGTCTGTTGAAGGTGTGATTACTTCAAAATTTGAAATCAATTGTACATTTCTGTGTCTGGTATATATTTTGTTCTCAAATTCTTGGTTTATTTAGATACAAATTAAATTATATCAATATTTTATTTATGTTTCTTTCTTGCAGTTTACTTGGAAATAGAGCAGCTGTTTCAAGTATGTATAATATCTTGGGAGGAAGTACAGTTTTAATCACTAATAGCATGTCTTCACATGTAAATAATATTTTGCTTCATTTTGAAAGTATTTTATTAACTTCTTATATAACATTATAATACTTAATGTGTGTTATATTCTTTAAATATATATTAATATTATTCTCAAGTATCTGTTTAATGTTCTAAATGGAAAACATCATTCACCCTTGCAATTTTATCTTGTAGTAAGTTCCATGAAATTTTATATTCTTTATTTTCTTTAAATTTAAGGGTGGACAATTGAGTGAATTCATTTAAGATGCTATTTAGATATGGTGCTGAATTGTTGGTTGTTTTTGTTGTGACTTTCGGCTTTTCCCGGTTAGGGGTCGCCACAGCAGAACTCCGGTCCGCTAATGATTGGTAGTTGATTTTTACGTTCCCTATTATTAAATAAAATGTCATTCACAAATAACTGAATATTTCAAATTTCCCTTCAAAATTAACTTTTTTAATATTTTATTTTTTCCGATTAAATTGGCTGTAGTTCCCACAGCTAGGGCAAACAGAAGAGACAAAATATAACTTTGCTTGGTTTCTTTTTTAAGTCTATTGCTGTAGAGAAATAAGGTCCAGTCTGCACATCTGTCTTTAAAATGTGATATACATTTCCTTATTAATTCAGTGAAATCTTTATGGAAACCAAAATATACCAAAACCAAGAGATATGTGATAGGTGGTCTATATCAGATTATCGACATTTCAAAATGTCAAAGCATTTTTATTCGACACGAAAATGTTGAATGCTGAATTTATTGAATAGCCAAAACATTGATTTCTTTCCAAGGGAAAGAAATTGGTTGGCCGGTCTGTCACACCTGCCCTTTCCCCAACTGTAGTGCAGTCTTGGAGGTAGAATATTTAGCTAGGGGGTGGGGGTGTTCTGGCTGTTTGACAAACTCTTCTATCTATGATTCAGCACTTGTGAAGCTGCTTTGGTAAATTAGGTGGATCATTCTGTCATTGTTGATTATAACAAAGGCTTCAAACAGGTCTAAAAAAGATTACCACCACTGATTTGAAGTTATTTAGTAAATCACAAACACCACAGTTGTGCGGTACATCAGCTAGCAAATGGTATCTATTTCTATCCTCTGTATGGATTAGTTATGAAGGTCTGGGATGTGATCACAAGCATGAGGACACAACCCCTGCCTGTATACATTCCAAGCAGTCAGAATGTTTTGGCAAGCAGAGTATGTAAGCAGAAACTTCACTGCTCATCTTCAATGGAAATGAGAAGTTCCCTCTTGTTTTCCCATACCTTTAGTGATCTACTTCTTTTGGGAAAATATTGGCAGTGTGTGATTCTGCTGCTTTCCATAGACTACAGTGACACACGCTTACAGACTGGAAATGTGATCTTTCTTGTATATAGCTATAGTTATTTTAAGTGTCGTAGACTAAGGCATAACACATCATCATATTCTGTGATATATTTTAGGGCTTTCACTCCTGGGGAAGTGGCCCTTCTTTCAGTTTTCCTAATGTTCCATATCCTTTGCATGGAAGCATGTTGGAGGCTCCTCAGCAAAAAAAAATAGATGCTATAGTTATGGTTCCATTTATAGCTGAGATCTGGTGATTATATGATATTTGGTTGAATATCCATTTAGTTGGAACCTGAATGTTGAGCAACAATTTGACAGAGACACCATTTTACTAAATTAAAATAACTGAAACATTCTACAGTCAAAAGAATCCATATCAGTGACACCCCATTACTTAAATGTACTCATGCATAATTTGACAGAAACACCATTTTACTAAATTAAAATAACTGAAACATCCTACAGTGAAAAGAATCCATATCAGCGCCACCCCATTACTTAAATGTATTCATGCATAATGGTATGACCATGGAGAAAAGAGAAAAGATCGCAAGCATGAAATCACTGCTGACATGCTAATGGAAACCACAGCAGCAGTGATTAGATATTCATGACTAGATAAAATATCTTTATATACATTCTAGATTATTTTCTGTTATAGAACAATGTGTAGCTATAGATTCATAGGTAAGTACTAGGCTAGCTGCCCTTGTGGGTTATTTTAAGGCTAGTCAATTTCCATTCTTCTGTTCAAATTAAACTATCCCATTTGTTTACAGATTGGCATTCCCATCCCATGGTCGATAATTATATATTACCCATAATTAAAATAACTGTGATTATACCACAGATAGTTTAGGGGACCCATGAATGGGATAAAGCATTTAGGATCTGCCTTTGTACATTAGTACTACAGGGGGAAGACCTAGGGTACATTTTCTGTTTCCCATCCATAGATCCAAGTTGCACTTGAATATAGAAATGGATGAACATTATTTTATGTGAATGGGAGGACTTTTCCAGAGCAGTGGTATCCTCTGCGAGTTATACCTGTCCCACCAAACCATTCTGTTGATGTTACAGAAGAGTTTTGGATTCCTAGACCAAGTATTTCTGATGCTATCTGACTTGGTGATGTGGAGTAAATTCATCAGTAATGAGTTGGAGGATGCCTCGTATTTCAGACACAGGTCATCTCTAAGTAGTCTATAGGATACGGAGTATAGTGACAGGACTATGAGTTAGTCCATGTAGGATATGTTGTTTAGGTCTTGCATTCTTTTAGTAAAGTATCTCTGTGGTTGTTCCAATTACTGCATGTATCTGGACAGATACATGCGAAAGGGGACATTATATTCAATGACTGGCCTAATGAAAGCTGAGTAATGGAGGATAAAGATATCCTTAGATCTAGACAAAATCCCTTTGTTTAATGGCTATGCAATATAGAAGGACTTTCTTACAATAGACACATTAGTCAAAAGTTAGAGCACTGTCTACATAACCTTCCAAATCCTGAAAAGCTTGGTCAACTATTAGAGGTGTATTGTCATTATGGTAGTTCCCTGAGGTAGAGGACTTCCCAAAGTATACAATAATGCATTTTTTGGCATTTAGTTCCAGTCCATGATTTTGGCACCAGTTATTTATTTGAGACAAACCTTCCTGCGCAATGATGAAGTCATTTGGGGATTCACTGATAGCTCCTAGCTTGTAGTCATCTGCAAACTTTGTTAGCCAGAGCCCTTTGGTATTTATTGGCTTTTACTCCAGAAAAATAGATGCCTAGCATGAGCAGTCCTAGCACAGAATCCTGGAGGACTCCACTGGTGACTGGTCTCTTTGTGGAGTTGACTTCCCCTATTTTGATTATGTGTGTCCTATCTGTGAGCCAGTTGGGAATCCAGTGGCTATTTCACATTCAATTAACTAGACATCTAAACAAATGGATTTTCAACTACTCTTTCAACCATCAACAGCCACTCAATCAAATGTCATGATTCCATTTAAACTGATGCCTTTCATCTCTGGAGGTATTATCAGTACTGCTTTGGAGTTTTGGTCAAGATAAGATATTTTCCTGTGAGGAAATTACATCAGATGCAATATGACTTCAACAGTGATCCCTCAGTGTGAACCTCTACTGTTATGGTAAGTTTCTTCTGCACCTTTGCATTCTGAACCTGTACTTTTACATTCTTCTTTTTCTCTGGTACATGAATAACTCCTCATATTGTATTTCAGTTCAAAAACATCAATAAAGGCAAGAAGACAAACATAATTGATTCTATGCTTCGGATGCTGGAACAATACTCCAGTAATTTGGAAGATCTGATAAGAGAGAGAACAGAAGAACTGGAAATAGAAAAGCAGAAAACAGAAAAACTCCTGACCCAGATGCTGCCTCTGTACGTATAACCAAAACAGATTTACAGATAAAGAGAAGACTATTTCAAAGAAACTCTTAACATGTATGTTTTTCAATGCTGGGCTAAATGCATAAGAACTTTACTTCTTCACTGTATTCACTACCTAGCAAAAATAGTATTAGTGGTCTAATTCATGAACAAGATATTTCTGAGACATAGGAGATCAAGCTAACATAGTAGACAGGATGAAGAATACAAAAAATAAAACATGCTATCTGGGACACCTTGAATCTTTATTTTATTTCTGTTGCATTACGTCTTATCAAAAAAGGAGTTCTGCAAATATTCCATTCTACTGAGTAGCAAGGCTATGCCAAAAGATTCAGAGAAGGGATCAGCCCTTAATAATAACACATTTAGACTACAAAGAGTAAAGTTGGTCTTGAGATATACATTTTTAAGCAAGCAAGGTCTGAACACATCAACTAGGATACTGTCATCCATTAGACTGTATCTTTTAACAGTTCTCAGTCACCTTCATCCTGTATATATATATATATATATATATATATATATATATATATATATATATATATTTATATTTTATTTTATTTATTCCAGTTTGATGACCGGGGATGTCCACTGGGCTCAGAGAGCTTGTTTTTAGTGGAGGGCCTGGGAGAAAAGCTCTGCAATACATAGTTTAGTTACAAGCATTATTACAAAGAATAATTGCTTTACAAACTTTAAAACCAGGTAGAATTCAGAAGAAAAAAACAGTTACAATTTCATTTAGGCAAGAAAGGCAGGCACACAGCATCATGGCTACATATTACAGATCTGTAATTTATAATATCCACACTTGAGTGAAGGTTAGTTTGATGTGAAAGTTAGCCAGGAGTATAAGTGGAGGATTTTCCCTGTCTACTATCCCTGACAGTTTTTCTTTGGGCTCTCTCCTTCAGTGGCTCTACCTGCTTCCTTCACCCTATGGGCTCACTCTGCACCCCTACCCTACCCCCAAATCCCACCCACCCTCACTGCATCTACCTTTATAGTCACCTAAATCCCCTCCTCTTTTCTCCCCAGCCTATCCCATTTCCTTGCCCCTCCCAGCTGCAATTTCAATTAATTACCCCTCCCCCTCTCTATCCCTCACCTGACTACCCTCTCAAAATACTTCTCTTCCTTACATCTCCAAATTCTCACCAGTTTTCTCTGCCTCCTCTTCTAAAATCTATCCTACTCTATTCATCCATGTCTCCTCCACTTCAACTCACTTCCTTTACATGTATTCTCCTCCTAATAACTCTCTATAATGCAACCTCCTATTCCTCTACCAAACTACCCTCCTCATTCTACCTCCCCTCCCCCTCCACTCTCTCCCTTCCCCACCCTTTGACATCCCACTTTTATTTAATATCCCCCTCTCTACTTCAACCAAACCCATTTCATTACTTTAAATTAAAACTCCATACAGTTTCTTTAAAACCTCTTACTATCAAATCAAAACTGTATCTCCCTCTAACTTCATGTCACAATCCAAAGTCTGTCCTCCTCTCTCCCTTTTCTTGGCTTGCTCTAGCAGGTGACATCCACCCCAACCCTGGGCCCACAGCCAGTAACAATCTCTCTCCCACAACCTCCTCTATTAGAAACAGCCATAAATACCTTAAGTTCATTACCGTTAATACCCAGAGTATAAATAACAATATAACAAACTTTCATGCTTGGCTAAATCACACTGTACCTGACATAGTAGCAGTCACAGAAACCTGGCTAAAACCTCACATTACTAACTCTGAAATTATACCTCCTGGCTTCCAAGCTCTTCGATTCAACCACCAAAACAAAAAAGGAGGTGGTGTAGCTTTAATCTACAACTGCCTGCTAAATCTCTGCCTTTACAAGAATCCCATTCCTCAGTTTAATAATGCTGAACTAATCATAGGAATCCTCAAAATGAACAACTTTAAAAGTATCTGTATTATAGCCATCTATATTCCCCCTGGTGACAACGGTTCCACCCTAGAGAATATTCTCTTATGGGCTTCAAACAACATCAAACTTGAGACTTACATTCTAGGAGATGTCAACATCGGCTGGAATAAAATTAATAACAATTCCCCTACTCTTTCTATCAATCTTTATAATTTTACTCAACTAATAAATGACATTACCAGGCCTAGCAAAAATACCCCCCAGGGTCCATCCTGGACTGGATCTTAGTCAGCCACCCTAATAAGATCTCTGACTCTGGTATACTTCCTCACTCAATAAGTGATTATCTCCCAGCCTTTATTCACTGAGCTGCCCAACACCTCCCTCACCAACACCAATATGCCCACACTCATAACCTCTCCAATTTTAACCCTTCTATATTTTTTGAAACCCTTAAACTAACAAATTGGGGTATCCTAAAATCTCTTCCTCTAGATGAAGCCTTAGAAGTCTTCAATTCTACCTTCCTTAAAATCCTAAACTCCCAAGCCCCACCTAGAACAAAATCAGTAAAATACAACTCTGCTCTTTGGCTAACTAAGGACACTAAAATGCTCATGCTATAAAGGGATAAAACATGGAAACTCTAAAATAAAAATAAACACCCAGCTACACTCCTTCAATTTAAGCAACTCCGCAATCTAACCAAAAAACTTATCACAAAAGATAAAAAATCATACTACACCAAACTACAGTCTACCGTCTCAAATAATCCCAAAAAATTCTGGAATTCTATCAACTCCCTTTTACACCCCAGTACTAAATCCAATCTCTGTCTTGACAACAAAAAGACCGACACAGAAATTGAAACCCTTTTTAACTCCTTCTTTACCAACTCTATAGCTGAACTTACTAAAACATTCAAATCCACCCCCTCTCCTGCCCCTAAACCTACTTCCTCCTCCTCTCCCCTCTCCTGCTCCCCTAAACCCCCTCCCACTTTTTATCTAAAACCTGTGTCAACCACCCGTATCAAAAAACTTCTTTCCAAACTCAAGCCATGCTCCAATGCCCCCGACAATATCTCTTCACTCTTTTTCAAGATTGCTGCTGATGGTATCGCTATACCCATTAGCATTCTCATCAATAGATCCATCCAGGAATCTTATGTTGCCAAACTATGGTGAGCTGACTACATTCTGCCCCTTCATAAAGGAGGCAAAAATAATAGCATTTCTAACTTCCACCCAATAGCCATTCTTTCCCCAATTTCAAAAGTTCTTGAAAAATGTATTCACCTGCAACTCATGCCCCACCTCCTCAATAACCAACTCCTCACTCCTACTCAACACGGTTTCTGTCCTGGCCACAGTACCATTACTGCTCTCCTCTCTTTCTTAGACATTGTCAACCATGCCCATGACTCTGGAGATATTGTATCCACTGTCCTTCTTGACCTTTAAAAGGCATTCGACACTGTATCCCACACACTCCTTCTTAACCACCTTTCTAACCTCAATCTCTCCCTAGATTCCCTATCTTGGTTCAAAAGTTATTTCTCAGATAGATCCCAAGCTGTGAAATTGCAAACAGGTACCTCTACCTTCCTACCTACCCCTACCGGAGTTCCACAGGGTTCTATTCTCAGACCTATGCTCTTCAATCTCTTCATCAATGACTTTCACTCTGCAATTCCACACTCTCAAAGTCTGCTCAGCCTGTAGCCTTCCCGAGCTCCAGGCCAAGACCCAATTGGCTTTCACAACTACAGAGAATTGGATGCTTCAAAACCATCTCTCCCTAAATGCCAATAAATCCCATATTATTCTTTTCTCCCCTGTAAAGCCCTCTCACTTGATAAGCACTCTTTCAAGATCACCAGCCTCTCTCACTCCTCAATAGAAGTAGTTTCTCAATAGAAGTTGTTTCAAACTACTTGGTGTTACCATTGATGAACACCTGAAATTTAATACTCATATTCAACTAAACATAAAAAAATCCACCAGAAGCTCGGCATGCTTTATAGAAATGCCCCCTTTTTGTCATTAGCTACGAGACAAACCCTCACCTCAACCTTCCTTCTACCTTCTCTATTGTATGGTGCTCCTCTTCTAACCAACGTCACAGCTTCTATCTCCTCAAAACTAGAAAGTTGCTACAACAAAATCGCCAAATTCATTACTAACTCCAGGCATTATACACACCATTGCATCTCCCTCCATAGTCTTCAATGGCTTGAACTCCCTAGTCATCTTGACTACCCCCAACTTACTACTGCCCACAAACTAATTTTTAAACCCACTGCTTGCCCTGCACTATCTAATATCTTGCCTTTCTACACTCCTCTCAGGCCCCTAAGATCAGCCCACCAAAATCTTCTTACAGTGCACAAACCTAAATGACCCCCTAGCCACCTACTACTTTCTTTTACTATAGCTTCTTCCCCTGCTAAGAATCACTACAAGCCCAGAAAAATTCAAATCTCTACTCCACTCCCACCTCTCCCAAAACTGGAAATGTAATTGTATATTTCCTACCTAGATCCTTTCACTTCCCCTTTTCAATCCTCTCCCTCCTGCCCCTCTTTCTTCCAACTCTTGTCTTCAGCCCCCACCCTCTACTTCTTTATCTTCTTCCCCTTGTATAAACTCTAAGTAACTACTTTTATATCTTCACTTCCCTTCTGCTAATATGCCTCTTCTTGCAACTGTATCTTTCACCATTTCCGTAAAATGTATCTTTCACCTCAAACATAAAATGAAACTGTGTAGTTTTTTTTTCTGTGCTACAAATGCAATCTATTTAAAAATGTTTATTTTTCTTGTTTGTAAATTGTTTACGTGTACAATGTGTCTGTAATATGGAGCTTTAAGTGTGAAATGTGTTTGTAAATTGGAGCTTTTCTTCCCGGGCCTCCACTGAAAACGGGCTTTCTGGCCCAGTGGACATTCCTGGTTATCAAACTGGAAATATATATATATATATATATATATATATATATATATATATATACACATATACACACACACACACACACACACACACACACACACACACACACACACACACATAAACACACACCATTGTGTAGCATAGTGTATCTACTCAGTTTTTGCTCCATGCTAATGGGCTGCATAAGTAGCATAGTTGTGTAATGGTGTGATTTGACACAGGGTCTCCAAACCACTTCATTTTACCTAATGCAATAAGGCCTACTCTATGCTAGACATTACTGGCATTAATTAGTTCAGGCTGCACTATACAGAATGGAAATTGGAGGATTAAACTGCACCATATGTGACTCATTATGAAGCCTACTCTAGATTAAACAAATCTATCCTGTTTTTCTTTCCATCAGCACGTTCTGAGACCATACTAGAAACTAATTATTCCCTTGGTGCTCTTGCCTTCTAAGAATCCATTACCACCTTCTACAGCAACCAGACATAGCTTTCAATAGGGCTGGCACTGAAAGTGCAAACCAGTAAAGTTTTTCACCACCTTACATTTACTATAGTGCATTTGAACCCAGAGTTAATATAAAATAAAGCAGGAGTGAAGCTCCATGCATTTCTCTTATGTATTTATTTAATTTACTTCCTTCTGGGAAATGAAATGGTCATTTTTTTGCATAAGCCGTAGATAAACACTTCTAAACAAGGATATAAATACATTTTTGATAATTCAAAAGAAAACAGACAACAAACATTATTTACAAAGTATTTCAAAGCAAACATTCAACAAACAATATTTCCAAAGCATATAAAATTAAAGAAATACATGTTTTGATGATATTCTGAGTAAAATTAAAATACACTTGTATAACATCCACAGAATCATAGGAATCGCAGTAAGTTACTAGGCTAATGGCCCTAGGGCACTTACAAGCCTAGCCAAGTTCCACCCTTATTTCCACGATCAGCACCTAATGCCCGTGTCCAAGAGGGATACAGGTGGAACCCCTAGGGTGAATTTAGGGTTACCCATCCAGTCATCCAGACTGTGTTTGAAGAGGGCCAATGAGGTGCTCTGTTTGACATGAAGCGGTAGTCTGTTACAAAGGTGTGGTAACCTCTGGGGGACAAATCTGTCCCTCCATCAGGTTCTATTAATGTCACATAACAGGTTAAGGCCATTAAAGTGAGAAACCCGTGTACCATTTGACTTGTGGATATGCAGTATTTTCAGTAAAGCAGGGTCAGAGATCGCCTTATATGCAAGACAAAGATTGCCTCTGAGTAGGCTGTATGAAACAGAATAAAGTGACAGTTATTTCAGATGTTTCACATAGGACAGATGCTGAAGACCTTGAAATTTCCTTGTGAGGAACCTTTGTGGTTTCTCCAGTTGCTGCAGGTGCCTGGAAAAAGGGGCATTGTACTCAATTATTGGCCTGATGAGGGAAGAGTACAGGGAGGTTATAACTTCTTTTTTTCTGGAGGCAATGCCCTTACTTATGAGATGAGCAATATAGAATGCCCATTTTACCACTGTGGAGACATGGTGATCAAAGGTAAGGTTGTTGTCAACCTGTGTGCTCAGTTGTCTCACCACTGAATGCATACTTAAGGTGTTGCTATTGATGTGGTAGTTTGCAGGAACATTGCTCTTACCAAAAGGGATGATAATATATTGTTTTGTATTGAGTTTAAGGCCGTAACTTTTGCACCAATCATTTGTTTGTGTAAGACCCTCTTGTAGGATGTTGACATCATTTGGAGATTGTATGACTGCTCCCAGTTTGCAGTCACCACAAACTTTATCAGTCACAGACCTTTAATTTTTGCTTGTACTTTGGAGAAATAGATTCCAAAAACGTAGAGGTCTCAGTACTGATCCCTGTGGAACACCACTGGTTACAAGTCTGCTGTTAGCAGTAGGCTCCCCTATTTTGACTATATGTGTTCAAGTGAACAGAGTTACGATTGCATTCTTAAAACTGTTGGTGTGGTAACGTTACAAAGTTTATTAGCTGCCAGGTGATATTTTATGGTGGATTTGAATTATTGTAGGTTAGTTAAAAGCCTGATGAGGTTTGGAAGTTTGTTCCATGCCTTGGAGATGGAGACAGAGAATAGCCAATCACTGTAATAATTATTTGATTTATTAGTAAGCTTTAGTTAAGGTTTTGAGGATCTTAAGGTTCTGTTTGGTACATGCCATCAGATGGGATTTGACAGTGAGGGTGTCTTAAGTGGATGGTGAAGTATTCTGTTTGTTGTGAGTAGCAGGGGAAGGATAATGTGCTGAGAAAATTCAAGCCAGTTGAGAGTAGTGAGAGGCATGCAGTTGTGGCAGTGGGTTAGGAGGCTGCAGGCACATTTGTTAATTTGTTGTAAGTACTCACTAGTTTGTGTTTGGTGGAAGAGTTGAGATATGTGAATACTGCTGAGGCATATAGGAGGGTAGAAAGGAGAAGGGAGGCGACCAGCTATTTTTTTACTATGATTATTTAACAGGTCCTTTGCTCTATAAAGAGAGTCTAGTTTGCAGGGTATCTCTTTCTGACTGCAGTGTCTATGTGTAGTTCATATTTTAACTTGTCATCAATGATAACTCCTAGTAATTTTGTATTGGTGCTGTTTTCAACTTTTGTGCTGTTTGAGGAGATAATAGTAAGGTCAATGCTGTACTGAGTTGTGTTTTTGGAATGGAATAGGATTACCTGGGTTTTGCTGGGGTTTAAGAGTAACTCTGAATTATTTAGTCAGTTTTCTATAAAGGTGAAATCTTCCTGTGAAGATGGCTTCTAAAATGGGAAGCTTTGGGGTTGAGCAAACTAAAGTTGAGTGCATATTATATTATGGTGGTAAGTTTTGATTCCTTGTGCTTGACATTAATGAAGGTATTGAAAAGTATTGGCCCAACTATCGAGCCTTGGGGGATCCTGTAGTGCAAGGGTTCTCAAAGTGTGTGCCACAGCACTCTGGGGAGCCGCAACTTCCTCACAGGGGTGCCGTAAACTAATAAGCTTAGCTGCAAAATAAACCGCAAACAGTTCATGGTTTATTTTGTAGGTAAGCTTATTAGCTCATGGCAATCTAAGTCTAGACCTACACTGTAGCTTTTTAGCAGAACTGGCATCAAATATAGCAGCGGTCCCCAACCACCAGTCCATGGACCAGTACCGGGCCATGGAGTACTTGTTACTGGGCCGTCAGGTACGTGAATGCCTGTATGAGTGTGTATGTGTCTGTTTGCATGTGTGAGTGAATGCATGCATGAAAGCAAAAGAGTCTGTGTGTGTGAGAGAGATCGGGAGAGTGACAGCGATGTGTGAGTGAATGCAGGAATAAATGGAGACGTGTCTGTGTGTCTGTGTGTATGAGATTGGGAGAGAGAGCAATGTGTGAGTGAATGCAGGTATGTATGAGGAAGTGGCTGTGTGTGTGTGTGAATGAATGCAGGTATGAATGAGAAAGTGGCTGTGTGTGTATGTGTGAGATCAAGTGAGTGAGAGGGATGTATGAATGAATGCAGGCATGAATGAGGAAGTGACTGTGTGTGTGTATGTGTGAGATTGGAAGAGTGAGAGGAATGGATGAATGAATGCGTAAGTGGGTGTGTGGGTGTGACAGTGAGAGCAATGTGTGAGTGAATGCAGGTATGAATGAGGAAGTGACTGTGTGTGTGTGTTTGGGAGAGTAAGAGTGATGGGTGAGTGAATGCAGGTATGAATGAGGGAGTGACTATGACTGTGTGAGAGATCGGAAGAAAGTGAGAGCAGTGTGTGTGAGTGACTGCGTGCATGGATGCAAAAGAGGTGTGTGTGTGAGTGACTGCGTGCATGGATGCAAAAGAGGTATGTGTGTGTGTGAGTGACTGTGTGCATGGATGCAAAAGTGGTGTGTGTGTGAGTGACTGCGTGCATGGATGCAAAAGAGGTATGTGTGTGTGTGAGTGACTGCGTGCATGGATGCAAAAGAGGTGTGTGTATGTGAGTGACTGTGTGCATGGATGCAAAAGAGGTGTGTGTGTGTGTGTGTGTGAGTGACTGCGTGCATGGATGCAAAAGAGATGTGTGTGTGTGAGTGACTGTGTGTGTGTGAGTGACTGTGTGTGTGTGAGTGACTGTAAGTGTGTGAGTGTGTGAGTGACTGTGAGTGTGTGAGTGACTGAGTGTGTGAATGTGTGAGTGACTGTCAGTGACTGTGAGTGACTGAGTGTGTGAGTGTGTGAGTGTGTTGGTGGGGAGAGAGTGATCCCTGACAGCAATGAGGTCTGTGTAAGTCTGGACCATACCACTGGACATACCTCTCACCCTTTTAGATCAAGAAATCTGGACAAGGCCAAACATAGTGGGGATACAAAGGCACAAAATAGGGACACTTTTAAGTACTGTGATCGTAAACTTAGAAAGTTGATAGAAATGCACGTTTTGCATTAGCATGAATTATCTGAAGGGTATGAAGTATGAAACTCAACTGTCTGTCATTATTTTCTTACTTCAGCCTCAATAATCTGCCAGTGATTTGCCAGAAAACAATTGTATGAGAAAAAGACCAAAGATATGAGGCAAAAATCTGAACATTCTGCAAAAATCTATACAGTTGATAGGTATGCTGGACAGAGCCAAATAATAGGGACAGATTTTAACTATTTCTCTTATAAACTTAAAGTTAATAAGGTTGCCATTAGGTTTGCTTACCTCTCAACCATAAGTAGATCAATGTTATGCTGTTAAGCAGAATGTACACTTTTTTCTGGTAATTGTCTTTTTATTGTACTTTTGAGCTTTTCTCCCCAGGTCTCCTAGTCCAGTTGGACAGCCTTGTTAAACAAATATCAAATAAACAAATAAATGAAATATGCCAGGGGGTCCCAAAGTGTGCGCCGCGGTGCCCTGGGGAGCCGTGGCTTCCTCACAGGGGTACCACGAACTAATAAGCTTAGCTGATTAGTTTGTGGTGAGCTAAGTCTAGACCTACGCTGTAGCTTTTTAGCAGAACTAGCATCAAGTATAGCAGTGGTTCACAACCACCAGGCTGTGGACCAGTACCAGGCTGTGGAGCACTTGGAACCGGGCCGTCAGGTAAGTGAATGCCTGTATGTATGCATATGTGTGTGTGTGTGTGTGTGTGTGTGTGTGTGTGTGTGTGTGTGTGTGTGTGTGTGTGTGTGTGTGTGTGTGTGTGTGAATGTGTGCATGAAAGCAAAAGAGTCTGTGTGTGTGAGAGAGATCGGCAGAGTGAGAGCGGTGAGTGAATGCAGGAATGAATGAGGAAGTGGCTGTGTGTGTGTGAGATCGGGAGAGTGAGAGTGATGTGTGAATGAATGCAAGAATGAATGAAGAAGTGGGTGTGTGTGTGTGTGTGTGTGTGTGTGTGTGTGTGTGTGTGTGTGTGAGAGAGATCGGGAGAGTGAGAGCAATGTGCGAGTGAATGCAGGTATGAATGAGGAAGTGGCTGTGTGTGTGTGTGTGTGTGTGTGTGTGTGTGTGTGTGTGTGTGTGTGTGTGTGAGAATGAATGCAGGTATGAATGAGGAAGTGGCTGTGTGTGTGTATGTGTGAGATCGGGAGAGTGAGAGCAATGTATGACTGAATGCAGTTATGAATGAAGAAGTGACTGTGTGTGCATGTGTCAGATCAGAAGAGTGAGGGGGATGTATGAATGAATGCGTAAGTGGGTGTGTGGCATGTGGGTGTGAGATCGGGAGAGTGAGAGCGATGTATGAACGAATGAGTAAGTGGGTGTGTGGCATGTGAAAGACAGTGAGAGCGATGTGTGAATGAATGCAGGTATGAATGAGGAAGTGACTGGGTGTGTGTTTGATCAGGAGAGAGTGAGAGCGATGTGTGAGTGAATGCAGGTATGAATGAGGAAGTGACTGTATGTGTGTGATTGGGAAAGTAAGAGTGATGTGTGTATGAATGCAGGTATGGATAAGGGAGTAAATATGACTGTGTGAGAGATCGGAAAAGAGTTAGAGTGGTGTGTGTGAGTGAATGCGTGCATAAATGCAAAAGAGACTGTGTGTGTGTGTGCCACGGGGGGGGGGGGGGGAGAGTGAGAGTGATCCCTGGCAGCAGCAGCAATGAGGTCTGTGTAAGTCTGGACCATAACACTGGACACACATATCTCGCCCTCTTAGATCAAGATAGCTTGACAAAGCCAAACATAGTGGGGGTACAAAGACACAAAATAGGGGCACTTTTAAGTACTGGTTTCACAAACTTAGAAAGATGATAGAAATGCAGATTTTGAATTAGCATGAATTTTCTGAAGGGTATGAAGTATGAAACTCAGCTGTCTGTCATTATTTTCTGACTTCAACCTCAATGATCTGCCAGTGATTTGCCAGAAAAAATAATTTTATGAGAAAAAGACGAAAAATATGAGGCAAAAATCTGGACATTCTGCAAAAATCTATACAGTTGAGAGGTATGCTGGACAGAGCCAAATACCATGGACAGATTTTAAATATTGCTCTTATAAACAAAGTTAATAAGGTTGCCATTAGGTTTGCTTACCTCTCAAATATAGTAAATCAGTGTTATGCTGTTAAGCAGAATGTACACTTTTTTTTTGGTAATTACCTTTTTATTGTACTTTTGAGCTTTTCTCCCCAGGTCTCCTAGTTCAGTTGGGCATCCTCATTAAACAAATATCAAATAAATAAATTAAATATGCACTTTATGCGTGCAGCGGGGGGGGGGGGTGCCTTGGGAAAACCTGGATTCAGCAAGGGAGCCGAGAATTGAAAAGGTTTGAGAACCACTGAATTACAGCATTCAGACTTCTTGGGTAGGAGTCTATCAGCATGGCGCATCTTGACTTGGCAATATTTGCCCACTCTTCCTTGCAAAAGTGCTCCAAATCTGTCAGATATGAGGGCATCTCTTGTGCACAGCCCTCTTCAAGCCACCCCACAGATTTTCTATTGGCTTTAGGTCTGGGCTCTGGCTGGGCCATTCTAACACTTTAATTTTCTTCTGGTGAAGTCATTCTTTTGTTGATTTGGATGTATGCTTGGGGTCGTTGTCGCGTTGAAAGGTGAAATTCCTCTTCATCTTCAGCTTTCTAGTAGACACCAGAAGGCTTTGGGCCAAAAGTGACTGGTAATTGGAACTGTTCATAATTCTCTCCACCTTGACTAAAGCCTCAGTTCCAGCTGAAGAAAAGCAACCCCAAAGCATGATACTGCCACCACCATGCTTCACTGTGGGGATAGTGTTCTTTTGGTGATGCAAAGTGTTGTTTTTGCACTAAATGTACCTTTTGGAATTGTGGCCAGAAAGTTCAGCCTTGGTCTCATCAGGCCATAACACATTTTTCACATGCTTTTGGGAGATTTATGTATTGTTTTGCAAATTTTAGCTGAGCCTGTATGTTTTTTCTGTGTAAGAAAAGGCTTCCATCTTGCAACCCTGCCCCATAGTCCAGACATATGGGGAATAGGGGAGATTGTTGCCACGTTTAGTACACAACCAGTACTTGCCAGAAATTCCTATAGCTCTTTCCATGTTGCTGTAGATCTCTTGGCAGCCTCCCTGACCAGTTTTTATCTTGTGTTTTCATCATTTTTAGAGGGAGATCCAGTTCTTTGCAACATCACTGTTGTCCAATATTTTCTCCACTTTTTGACTGTCTTCACTGTGTTCCATGGTATATCCAATGCTGCGGAAATTTTTTTGTACCCTTCTCCTGACTGATACCCTTCAGCAATGAGATCCCTTTGATGCTTTGTAAGCTCTCTGTGAACCATGGCTTTCGCTGTAGCAGGCAACTGAGTAAATGTCAGGAAAATCCTACTAGGACAGCTGAACTTTATTTGGGGTTAATCAGTCTCTTTAATTGATGGCAGGTGTGTACCCAAGAAGACTGAATGCTGTAATTAAATCAAAAGGTGCTTCATCAAAGTATTAGTTTAAGGGTGTGCACACTTACGCAACTAGCTTATTGTATGTTTTTTATTTTTTATATTTTTTCCCCTAACATATTTGTTTTTCAATTTAATTGTACAGGTTATCGGTAACATTAAAGGTGGGTAAAGTTTTGAAATGATTTCTTGTGGTCTCATTTTTTTTTGTATCACAAAAAACCTGGCATTTGAACAGGGGTGTGTACTCTTTTTATATCCACTGTAGCTGGTGAACCAGTTAGTTGAGGGAGTTGTGAGGCCTGTAAGATTTAGTCTTGGAAGGAGTAGTTGATGCGTGAAGGCTTTTGACAAGTCCAGGCAAAGAATCTAGACAAAATTACCTAAGTTTTTACTTTGATTATTGTACCTTGGAAATGTAGTAGGGCAGTTTTGGTGCTGTGGTAGGTTGACAGCCATGATGAGTAGGAGAAAGTACTTGGTTATCCAGCTGAAAGGCTAGTAGTTCCTGATGTATACATTTATGAAATACTTTGGAGAAAACTTTGGAGTTTCACAGTTCATTGGATGTGCCACCACTGTGTAATGTGATTATGAAAGAAGCTTTCCATAGGGTTTGGATGTGTTTTTTTGTAATGGATCTATTAATTAGGATAGATAAAGGGTAACAAATGGTATCAGTGGCTATACTGAGGTACTTGAATGGCTGGATGGCAGGAGCTATTGTTATGGGTTTCAGATTTTTAATGCATTTTTGATGACATTTTTCTGGATGGTTATCAGGTTAAGCTGGGGTGTGGAGTATGGTCTGGGGGGGGGTTAGGTTATTATTGTTTGAAAAAGAAGAATGCCAAGGACCAAAGAACAAAACTCCACAACAGTTTATTCCAAAAAGCCAGGTGCTGCACAAAAGTACACGAACAAATAAACGCTTTTCTTCACCAGATTACACTACACGCGTTTTCGTCCTAAGACCAAGGACTTCATCAGACAAAAAGTCCTTGGTCTTAGGACGAAAACGCGTGTAGTGTAATCTGGTGAAGAAAAGCATTTATTTGTTCGTGTACTTTTGTGCAGCACCTGGCTTTTTGGAATAAACTGTTTAAAAAGTTTTGTTCTTTGGTCCTTGGCATTCTTCTTTTTGGATTTATTGGTTGGTTTTGAAGTGCCACTCGTACTGTTCTTTATTATTGTTTGAGTTAAGTATATTAATGACTGAAGCGTTTGTTGAATTTGTCTGCATTATCCCTGCTGGTTTCAGGTGGGAAAGAATTTGGGTGGGTTTTCTGTCTGGTTTTAGGAGGTTGTTTAAATTTTCCAAAATCTTTTGGGGATTTTTGCATGCGTGGTCTGGTTTGTGGAGAAGTTGTTCTTTTTATTATAATGAACTTGTGCCTTTGTGTGGTTTCTGAGGCAATGATATGTATCTAGGTGGGACTGAGACCTAGTTTTGTATCACTGTTTCCATGCACTGTCTCTGTCTCTCATGAGTTGTTTAGTTTGATGTCTTTATTTTGTGTTCGGCAATCCTTATTTTAGGTAAGCTGTATTGAATGGAAACTAGTAAAGGAGTTCACTGACTCAGACTTTTGATAGCGGTTCTTTTGCAAATGCAATGTGAGCAAATGTAGTTACAAATGTATCTATACTGAGTCCGTGATGCATGCCAACAAATCACAGTAAAATCCTCAACTCTTATTTCTGCAGGGGAGTTTTCTGCCATATCTCACATCTCTAAATATACTCATGCCAAGAATGGTCCTTATCCTCTCATTCTATTCAAAAAGAAGTTTTAGTCAATGAACAGAAACTGATATAAAAGACTCAGTAACTCTTGCCGAAATGAAATAAACTCAAACTGAATGTCTTTCAATTCTGTATTTAGTTTTGACAATGATTTCATTTTGATGGAAGGGTATGAGTCCATGAGCCAGGATTTTTGAGAATAGATCTTACCTCCGATTTGCATAATCAGTAAGTGATTTTTGATGACAAATTAGAGGGGGCAAATAGCCAACTTCACCTGTTCTGGTTATTGTTTTACTTGTTTATTAGTTGGAAACTCTACTTAATCAACAGCTCATTCCTGTCATAAGAATTGCCTTTGTTCAGATAATGTGTCCTCGACATCGGTCACTACTTTGGAATTTACTACTTTTTCAAAAAAGGCTTCTGGATTCTCACCACCATTTCTGTGAAATAACACCTTGGCATATCTTCCCACCATGTAGCTTCATATTCTGTCTATTTACAGAAATATTTTTGAAATACACAGTAGAGTAGCTAGGGCAAGAAGAGAGGGGCATATGCCCTGGGAAGAAAGAGTTGGTGTTTTGATCAGCTCATCACAATCTTTCTTTAAAAGCCAGTATTGCATTTGTGGTCAAACCTAAGCGCTGTAGTACTACTTGTGTGGTCTAAACTATACCAAGCAGTTTGCTACAGTTTAACATTAAAAAAAAAAAAATGCCATAGTGAACATTCGGCTTCATAAGAAATGTCACTTGATCTGTCTTTAGAGCAATGGAGTTACAATCTCTGAAATGATATCATAACGAACTGCTGCAGTGATAAAATGTACTTTTTACAGTTATGTAAAAAATAAAAAAAATAAAAAGGCTCTCTGGATTGGCTGATTGAGCCCTCCCAATACTTTGCATCTTGGGCAGTTGCCCCCCTCACCCCATCCTTGCTAAGCTACTGGTTTCAATAATTTATTTAGGATTTTGGACTCTGGTTTAAAGAATATTCGGTACTTGATGTTTATTTTAAATTCTGAAATCTCCCAAACCTACCAATCCAAAACAAATTCTGTTTACATTTTTTCACATCAGCTGGTTAAGGCACACCAATTTATATTTAATGTTACAGCAATATGTTTTATGTCATTAATACACACTATTCCCACTCTCTCCTATTGTCTATATACATGTGTATGTATGTCTATATCATATATATATATATATATATATATATATATACACACACACACACACACATATATATATATATATATATATATATATATATATATATATATATATATATATACATACATATGTACACACACGCGCACACACACACATATATTGGTAAATATCAGGTCACTGAAGCACAATTAATTTTCAGTCAGATATTTTTCAGCTTTGTGAGTTTCAGTCAAGTGTGCTTCAATGACTTGAGATGCACGCAATATATATGTGTATATATGTATATATACAGACAAACACACACACACTATTCATATATCATTGGTGTGTTGGTATGTGTGTATAAATCCATTCATAATACCCCACAAGTGGTGTATATATACAGTGGATATAAAAAGTGTACACACCCCTGTTAAAATGCCAGGTTTTTGTGATATAAAAATGAGACTGCAATAAATCATTTCAAAACTTTACCCACCTTAGTGTGACCTATAACCTGTACAATTCAACTGAAAAACAAACAAATCTGTTAGGGGAAAAATATAAAAAATAAAAAATGTACAAGAAGCTGGTTGCATAAGTACACACACCCTTAAACTAATACTTTGTTGAAGCACCTTTTGATTTAATTACAGCATTCAGTCTTCTTGGGTAGGAGTCTATCAGCATGGCACATCTTGACTTGGCAATATTTGCCCACTCTTCCTTGCAAAAGCACTCCAAATCTCTCAGATTGAGAGGGTATCTCTTGTGCACAGCCCTCTTCAAGCCACCCCACAGATTTTCTATTGGATTTAGATCTGGGCTCTGACTGGGCCATTCTAACACTTTAATTTTCTTCTGGTGAAGTCATTCTTTTGTTGATTTGGATGTATGCTTGGGGTCATTGTTGTGCTGAAAGGTGAAATTCCTCTTCATCTTCAGCTTTCTAGTAGACACCAGAAGGCTTTGGGCCAAAAGTGACTGGTAATTGGAACTGTTCATAATTCTCTCCACCTTGACTAAAGCCTCAGTTCCAGCTGAAGAAAAGCAACCCCAAAGCACAATACTGCCACCACCATGCTTCCCCGTGGGGATGGTGTTTTTTGGTGATGCAAAGTGTTGTTTTTGCACCAAATGTACCTTTTGGAATTGTGGTCAGAAAGTTCAACCTTGGTCTCATCAGACCATAACACATTTTCCCACATGCTTTTGGGAAGCTTGATGTATTGTTTTGCAAATTTTAGCCAGGCTTGGGTGTTTTTCTGTGTAAGAAATGGCTTTCATCTTGCAACCCTACCCCATAGCCCAGACATGGAGAATTTTGTCACATGTAGTACACAACCAGTACTTGCCAGAAATTCCTACAGCTCCTTCTGTGCTGCTGTATGTCTCTTGGCAGTCTCACTGACCAGTTTTTGTCTTGTCCTTTCATCAATTTTGGAAGGACATCCAGTTCTTTGCAACGTCACTGTTGTCCTGTATTTTCTCCATTTTTTGATGACTGTCTTCACTGTGTTCCATGGTATATCCAATGCTGTGGAAATTTTTTTGTACCCTTCTCCTGACTGATACCTTTCAACAATGAGATCCCTTTGATGCTTTGTAAGTTCTCTGTGAACCATAGCTTTTGCTGTAGCAGGCAACTGAATAAATATCAGGAAAATCCTATTAGGACAACTGAACTTTATTTGGGGTTAATCAGAGTCTTTTTAATTGATGTCAGGTAAGTACCCAAGAAGACTGAATGTTGTAATTAAATCAAAAGGTGCTTCAACAGAATATTATTTTAAGGGTGTGCACACTTATGCAACCAGCTTATTGTACAGTTTTTATTTTTTCCCCTAACAGATTTGTTTGTTTTTCAATTGAATTGTGCAGGTTATAGGTCATATGATTTATTGTGGTCTCATATTTTTATATCACAAAAACCTTGCATTTTGACAGGGGTGTGTACACTTTTTATATCCACTGTAGATATAGACAGATATGGGATTATGTCATATTATCAGAAACTCAAAATTCATATGTTTGAGTTTCAAAAAACTAAAACACACAAAAAAAACAATTCAATATTTTTGGAGAAGGCAAGCCCTCTGCACCACCCATGTGGAGGGGAGGGGGTTGTGTACTCCACACCCTGCAAATTATATATACCAACTCCAAGATTGCACTACAGTGGGGAAAAGGGTAAATTCGCCATTAGACAAAGCATTTCTATGTAGATTTCAAGTCGATCTTGGAGTTGGTATATATAATTTACAAGGGGCTTCCCCCCTTTTATTTTTTGTTACATTTGAGTTTTAGGAAACTCAAACATATGGTCTTGACCATATGGAGTTCGACTTTCTGAAAACTCAATAATATCTTATAAATCCTGACAGATGGAGACATATATAGACACATGGATGCCTGCAAGTGTGCATGGCACAGATATTACCACATACCCACTTTCTTAAAACCCGCTGGTATCTGGAAATATCTGTACCATGCATACATCCAAATGCCTTATTGCACTTAGAAAATGAGAATCTATATCTTCTGCTGTATGAATTTTACATTTAGTACTTGGTGTATCACAACTGTGTGTTTTGTCATGTCACATAATGTTTTAAAAGTCCATAGCACTTGTAGACCACTATCTCAAAGCGTGGGACTCTACTGTCTTGTAGCAAGCATGGACTCCTGCTCATGCACAAACTTTAATACGAGTTTGGACAAGGTGCAGCAAATCTAATCTCTATGCATAGCTGTTGCACTTTGCCTGGACTCAAATTTGAATTCAAGCAAAGTTAAGTATTGCATTTGTGGGAGGGTAGTGGGGGTGTAGCTTATGGTTTCAGTCAATGAATGGGAAGGGGATTAGGTTTAGGGAGCAGCAGGAGAGTTTTAGGGTTGGGGTGCTGGATAGAAGATTTAGGTTTGTGGAGTGGGGGGAATTTAGGGCTAAGGAAGGAGGGAAGTTTAGAATTAGGGAGTGGCAGAGAGTTTTAGAGTTATGGAATAATCAGGGACTTTAGGATTCTGGATTGGAAGTAGAGTTTTAAGCTTTGGTAGCTATCTGGGACTTTAGGGTTTGGGAGGGGGGAGTAGGGTTTTAGGGACAAGGAGTGACAGGGGATTTTAGGGATAGGGAGAGTGAGTGAAATTAAAGAGATAGCATTAGAGAGTAAGGACTCAGATTTGGATTAGGAGCCAGGTAGGAGTTTTAGGGTTAGAGTTACGGTTCTGGTAGGCCTATATAGTATAATAAGGCTGGGTGGTGGGAGGGTTAGGTAATTAAGGAAAACTGGAATAATGAATGTTAGGGCACTTAAATTTAGAGAAAGTGGCAGGTATCAAATGTTTTGGAAGCTACTAACATGTATGCATTTACAGTAGACCCATTTTATAGTGTATTTTAATGTCAACTCTATTAAAATCCTATACATTTTAATTCTCTGGAGTTTTGATATAACACTTTCAGGGTAGTTATTTAAGGCATCTTACAGTCAAACATTTGTACTATTACACAGTCCAATAGTTAGCAGCTCTACTGAATATACTGAGTATTGTTCAAGTGAATGAGTCAAACAAGGAGCAGACTTGCATATCAGTAGCACAGTGTTTTATAAACATTGTACTGTTTTCCTGATAACACCGCCTCAAAATATTCACAGCAGTAACCATTCTGCTGGCAAACCCAGCAAGAGAAGTCACATATATGAAAGCAATAATGCTGTCCATCATTTGTTTAATTGGTTGTAGCTGATGATATGATTATTGCATCCCTAAAAATGTTTATGGAGTAAGCATTTTGATGGCAATTCCCAAGAAATTTAGTTGATGGTATGCTGATTGCCTTTATTTAATTAGGTTTGTAAATAAATGTATACATGTTTTATTTCTAGTTTAATATGCATTTGTATTCATGCAGTGTTTTGTATACAATGTCATCATGTTTACCTTGTGAAAAAATGTCTGAGTCTTTACTGTTTTATTCTTTTGTGTTTATTGTTATTTATATGCAGAATTATTAATGTATTTCAGTTAAGGATATATATTTCTAGTGTTGATTTTTTTTTGTAATGATTTACATTTTTTTAGCAATTCTGTTTCATAGTTTTTCCCCTGCTATATGACTTTTAAAGGTGGAGACAGTTTGCAAAATTTTAAAGTCTGTGAGGTAATAAGAGTTTAAGACTGAATGTGATCTCAAGGTGGCCTGCAGTAGCTTTTCCCACCATGCACTGAACATACTTGATGCACAGGCAGCTAACAATCTGATCTACCAGGTTTTCCTTGCTCATGTTATCTATGTATGTATGTATATATATATATATATATATATATATATATATATATATATATATATATACATAGACAGATATTGGGAAACTGAATATTGTCAAATCTATATCTGTTTAGTCAACAAAATATGATCGACTAAACAGATGGTCGACATGTGTGAGAGACTGCACAATATTCTGGAGAGGTGAATATACTCTTTTGCTGGTATTGTGCAATTTCTGAGTTAGTGTATACAATTAGCAGGGGGATTGCTACCCTGCAAAAATGTTATTTTTTGCTTTATTTTTATGTTTTAATTTTAAATATGCCAAGACTGTTGCTTGGGACCTGCTTAGTAGTGTGCTGACATTTGCAATGTTGATGTTTTCTGTTTGAGTCATTTGATGAAAATCATTAGATCATCCAAAAAATACATTTTAATAGTTGCATGTTCCAAGGTTTTTCCTTAGAGTGTGTGTGCAAAGGTATGCCGACTTTACATTGCCGATCATTTGTTTATGTTAAGCAAGTCGATGTTTGGGAGATTCTCTATTTTTAAATATAATTTTAAATATACATATATATATATATATATATATATATATATATATATATATATATGTAAGTAATAAGAAAACCAACATGATTACCACGGCAAATATCATAAAATAACACTTTAATAAAATAACTAAATAAAAAAGATGAGCGATTTCAGTTTACTCATACCCTTCTTCAGATCGACTAATTAAATTGAGTTTTTATTGTTTTAAGTCCTTGTTGGCCAATAAGAATATATTAATTTTGGTGCCAAACTACGATAATTGTGTATTCATATTAATTCAAGGAGTTGTAGCCAATTATTACACAGGAAAAGTCTTAAGCAGCCAATCAATACAGCCAGGAATATAATAAATTGCCATTTAACGTTAAACTTATTCTATTGGTTCAAGTTACTCCCATTGAGAACAAATGACTGTTCATTTAAACTTCCAATCAGCTCCTTAGGGGTGCAAACTTTGACCAATTAAATATCTTGAACCACTTTAACCAATAGTAGTTTATTCTTCACATGTGCAATCTCTCATTGGTTTATTATATGCCAATAACACTTCCTCCCCATTGGTCCAAACACCTCCACTGAGAGGAAATAGCTTTATCATTTAAGTCTCCATCCAGTCAGATCTATGTGGCTGCAAATTCTAGCCAATTAAACACCTTACACCTCTAAGTAGAATAATAGGCTGTTTTTTGTGAGTGATGTCTCTCATTCATTCAGTATACAATGATATTAATTGGTTCATACTGGTTCTATTTTTTTACATAATGACTCTCATTCCAATCTGTGGAGACATCAGGCACAAGAAAGCAGTCTATTATTCTTCATATAGGTTTAAGGTGTTTAATTGGGTAGAATTCACCAAAAACAATTTATTCATATTAGGCAATATTGTTATTATTGTTTTATTAGTAGATCTGAAGAAGGGTATGAGTAACCTGATAGTAGATCTGAAGAAGGGTATGAGCAACCTGAAAGTGCTCATCTGTTTTATTTAATTATTTTATTGAAGTGTTATTTTATGATCTTTGCCATGGTAATCACGCTGGTCTTCTTATTAATTTTATTCATATCTTCTACAGTGCTAATTTGTGAGAGCTTTAGCTCTAGTTTTCATTTTGTTTTATATATATATATATATATATATATATATATATATATATATATACACACACACACACACACACACACACACACACACACACACACACACACACACATGCACACACACACACACAGTTAGAGCAGTGAATTTTATAACATTGACTTTCATAACAGTGAACACAGAAGACTGAAAAGGCACAACATCAAAGTGCCACAGCACTGAAACTGAAATCATTAAGTATAAAAGGTTTTGCAATAGGGAAAGCCCCCTGCACCCCCCACACCACCATTTACTTATCTATACCAACTCCAAGATCAAACTGCAAAAGGGAAACACATCTATAATACCATATCACACAATCACTGACCTGACAGTTCGATCATTTCAATTTCAGTGTTATAGCACTTCGATATTGTACCTTTTCGATTGTCTGGGTTCTCTGTTATGAACATTGAAGTTCTTTCAGGGAGCCACACAAACACACATATATATTTATATATGCATACATACAGATATAAACATATTTGCATGTATAAACACACACACAATAGTGTAGGGTGCTGTATGTATACGTTACTGCCTATATGCCAATATATTTTGAAATTATTTCTTTTCCTGTGTATCTCTGATTTCAGATCTGTAGCAGAGGCATTGAAGACAGGCTGTACAGTTGAACCAGAGAGTTTTGACCAAGTCACTCTGTACTTCAGTGACATTGTGGGCTTCACTTCGATATCTGCCATGAGTGAACCAATAGAAGTAGTGGACCTTCTGAATGATCTTTACACCTTGTTTGATGCAGTTATTGGCAACCATGATGTATACAAGGTAAGCAGTTTTCAGCTGTATACCTTATACAGCAAAATACAGAAATTTGATAATTTATTAAAAAGTTAAAAATGTTATTTTCACGACTATAAGGCATCTGTCAGCCTCTTACAGCACAAGTCAACACAAAGTTAAGAGTAATTCTGTATGAAAATTAAATCAAGTGAATTATTTTAAACAGGTAATATTTTATGAGGGATAGCTCAACATTCTTAAGCAAAACCAGAGCGTCCCCTGAAAATCAGGTGCAGATTTGAATGAATTTACAGTGAATTAAGAGACTAATGTAAAGGAATGCCTCATAAAGCAGTACTGTCTATGTTTACTAACCTCCTTCATGGAGGTCATAAAAGTATGGCAATAATTTTCGGGTTCCTATCAGCAGACCGAAGACGCATGTTTTCAAATGCGTCTTGATCGAACTGACAAAACTGAAACTGCAAAATATCGAAGCGGCATGTAAGCGAATTCTTTTCCTGGGAAAGAATTTGCTTGGCCTCTTTGGTACATTGCCGTTTTTGGCACTGTAGTGCAGTCTCGGAGTTGGTATAATTAAGTAAGGGTGGTGTGGGGGCAGAAGCCCCCCACATAATCTCATGTTTTAATGTGCTTTCTTTTTTTTTTTTTGGAACAGCGATTTTTTTCCCTTGGAAAAATAATCGCTGTTCTGACAGTTCGGTTTTGTAAGCTTTCACTTACATGGGGTTGATTAATCACCATTCACTTACCTAAGCGTTCAGTGATCTAATATAGACCCTAATTTTCAAACTCCAGAGCTGTTCTAATTTTATAGGCAGAATTCTTATATTGCCCTGCCATTAGAATTTTGTCTGACATTAATTCATTTGCTTTGTGATTTTACTCATGTTTGAGTATTATACAAAGGAAATATAGCTGTGACAAGTTCATTCTCTCTTTCCCGTTTATGCACCATGTGGTATATTGGGCAATGAGTGCCTTTCGGTACTGATTGATTCTGTAGCAGTTATAGGTTTTACGGGCTCAGGGTGTTAGCCCAAGGTCCAACCCTCCACAGAGGGTGCACACACACATCTACACGCACACACTCACACCTAGGGTCAATTTAGAGTGTCCAATCCATCTACTGCCTGTCTTTGGAATGTGGGAGGAAATTGGAGCACCAGGAGGAAACCCATGTGAACGCAGGGAGGATATACGTACTCTGGACAGAAGGCATCCCAGCCGAAAATCAAACCGGAGAACCTCTTGCTGTGAGGTGACAATGCTAACCACTATGCCACCCTAACAAGTTCATTAGTGATGTAATAAAAAACACTTAAAATGCCATTGTCTTGGCCAGTAACTTATATAGAACAGAAACTGTATGTTATAGCATGACTTACATAGCATTTTGAGGTCTCCTTAGCTGGAAAGTAGGAGACCTGTTTCCATTGCCTGATCACTTCTTGTTAACTTCATTAGGTTTGAGGTGGTGTAAGAAGAAACACCTGGTTCCTGTACAAGGCCTTTACTTCAGGAATAATTCTATATGTGCTGAGTTATGTAGTACCAGTGTACAATTTAGAGCTGGTCAAACAGGAATGCAGGATGAGTGGAATGTGCTTCAAACAATCATTCCATACTCCTGACAGTCAACAGTGATCTATAAAAAATAAATATAAAAAGAGGGGTAGACAGGGTAAATAACAGTACCAGTACTGACAGGAAAAACCCTCTCTACCCAGTGCCAGTCAAAGGGTTCTGATTTCAACCCATTTCTTGTTAGCTGCCTTGACATACATTTAAATATTTGCCTCCTATATTAAGGACATAGATTACAAATGAAGCACTGATTATATTTCATAGATTGTTACTAGGCTAACAATCCAGGGGGTCCTTTCTAAGCCTAGCCAAGTTTTCCTGAAAGAATGATGATGTCCTGTATCATATTTAGGCATTTATAAGCTACCTCTGTCCTTAAGTGGTAAAATGTTATCTCATTTTAAGGATATTCAAAAACAAAATGAAGCTTTTTGTTAGCAAAAGTATTCCAAATAGTTAAAGTAAGAACTGGTAAGAATATAGTAAATAAAAGAATATTTAACTCTGTACCATCAGATGACTGTAAACTACATAAATGACTCAATGTAAGCGCGTCTATATTACATAAACGGACTTTTAGAGAATAAAACAAACTTCGGACTCACCACGACTGATTAAAATAAATTGAAACAAAATTTATTAAAGGTAAGCGCTTTCGCGTATCTCCTGATACCCTTCCTCAGACCATAAACATTGTACTAAAACACTATGCTTATATACTCAAAGCAATCACATAAATCAATGTTACAATTGGTTAATTAAACAACTGGTAAATTGAACAAACAGTTAAATGTCTGGTTTGAGAAGATGTTCAAAACTTTTTCACAAAAAGCAAAACAAAAACCAAACAATTTCATTTCTAAAATTAACCAGCCAAGCTTAATGGGTAGCCCTAATAAATACTTATACTATACTATTCAAATCTAAAAGCATTGCATTAATGTGTATTTTTATATATACATTAAAGTTAAAACATATTAGATACTCATTAAAAAGTACATGGAATGAAGTATATAAATATAAATAACATACTAGGTTTGAATGGAATATTTGAAGGATAAATAACCCAAGTCCTAGTCAGCCTTATATTTGCTTTTTTCCCCTCTATTTCAACAAAGCATTGGCTTTTAAAATAAGAGGATGTCTGTTAACTTGATGTATTTGTCTCCTCATCCCAAGATGTACAAAATATAAACACTTACCTTATTAAAATAAACATACAGGCTAGATATCTTCAACTTAATTTTAGTGCTAGTAAATATAAAATTAGTTATTTTGGAATATATATATGGCTAACATACCATTATTATTAAAAATACATTTAGAGGAAATAACCATGTTTCTAAGATCTTTCATGGAGTTAACAGGCTGAAGTTTATGTTTATTGACTTAAACTATAACAACCAAGGCCTTGATGCAAGTTGGTCTACTTTTCAAATCCAGACCTTTAAGAGATCCTATTGTACTAACAAATGTATTTAAAAACAACAGTACACCTTATATCAGAGGACACTTCTACTCTGTGTGTGTATACGCTGGTTGTTGTTGAAATAAATATGCTAGAATAAGTGCTTAGAAAGTTTACTAAAAATGTTCTCCTTGTAGTACTTCGAATATAGTCAATCATTAAAGCACCACTGTCTTTACTTTATAAGTGATCAACTTATGTGGAAAACTATGTCCAGAGAACATTGTATTCTATTCCACAAAACCTTTTTTTAATGACTAGACATCAACCTCAAAATCCATACACATGGTAATGGTAAACAGTATTAGATTTTGTAACATATTAAATTTTGCATCACAAGGGGACAGCTTTATTACTTATTCTATTTGCAGACTGTGGAATACATTACCTTTGGAAATTAGAACTTCTGGTTATTATTATAACGCAAGGGTAAACTTGATTAATAAGTTGGAAGGAGGAAATATGGTCATGATATCAGGATTTTTTTTTTAGGGCTTCAGACCTAAACATAGGTACCAGGAATGTATGAATTAAAGATGTGGTGAGCTCAGGAGTAAGAATGATATCAGCTATATATTGTCACATAATCCTGCTTCAGCAGCACCAAATCAAGATTAAAAAGCAATGGAGATGTTGAAATATGGTGCCTACTTCAAACAGAAAAGCCTTCAAAAACACTTGACCCATATTACTACTGTTGGACTGGAGCACATGCTCTTCATACAGCCCTGAAAATCCTAGGGACAAAGTCCATAACTTCAACGTTACTATGGCGAAAGGTCCAATTGATGCAGTTGGAGGATTGTTTTTCCTTCAACGATGGTAAACATGGCCAGAGCTCTCTGTCACAAACATCCATCAGAATGTGATGCATCAGACAGATACAAACAGATGGATCACATCCTCAGACAAATCCTGCTTGTTCCCTATTCAGAAGCTATTTGCATTTTTTTCCTAATGGCAATCTAATATTCCTACCAGTATTTTATCCTCATGAATGATAAGTGAAAACAGGATGATACCTGTGTAGGTCCTTTCAAGGCTTTGGTATAAAATAAAAAAAACTGCAGATAATAGTGTCTGCAGTCTATATTCACCACCCAGCAAATCACTGTAAAATTTTAAGAGTTGGAAGGGACACCTCCTGATATAACAATTTATATAATTCAGGGCTATGGCAACAAGGCCATGGAGTATTATTTGACTCAAGGGAACACATTTCATTTCAAAGCTCCTCTAAACCTGTGATCCTCCTAAGGTCAATGTTTCAGTTTTTGATAGCCTGTTGAACCTGGAATCACATACGTAAAGACAAATATCCTCCTAAAATGTTACTTGGTGTTCAGTGACGTAATTTTCTGCAAACTCCTGTGAAATTGTCTTTGGAAGAAATAACTTCTTACTAGAAACGCTTTTACTAAATGCACCAAAGACCTCTTCATCTTCTTTCATTCTAATAGGCTATAAAATAAATACTCTATAGTCTATGTTAGCCCTTTGTAAAGGTGGCCTTATTTCTTAGATCATGAAATTTTAATTGTCAAGCTAAAAATCTTTTTCTACTCAGTGCAGTATGCAGGTCCCCTTGGGTTACATTAGCTTGCTGACTAAATAACTTGTTCTTGGTATGGATCGACTCTACCTATTGGGGGGGGGGGGGAGTACAACTTCTATCTCTGTCTGTTGAAATGGACCATAGGAAGATGTTAGTATCCTTCTAGAATGATGTATTTGTGTCTCATCCACTTTGTCATCTGAGATTCTGGCTTATTTTATTTATGACACAAGAAGTGTTAACAGCTTACCTCATCTTATACTGAGAGCAGTCCTCATTTAGCTCTGCACATGAAGCATACTACAAAGACTTTCTATCCCATCCTGGAGATGTACAACTGCAGCAGGTCTAGACCACAGTATTCAGTCATCACTGGTTAGAATGTATCTACAGAGTCATGCAGTCTCTGATAGAAAAATAATATTCAAACTGGATTTGAAAGTGCATCGATAAGTCTTACAAGTGTAATGACTTGATCCATTTTTATGGGTCTATCATGAAACAGCTAAGCTGTAACCTCTGCACCTCTCCAGAGGTCACAGAGGTCATTTAAAGGTATTGCATATTCATGATTCTTAACAAACCAGCCCCTTTTCTATTAGGCTGAAGATTAATTTGGCATTCCAGCTGCTTTTAACCATAATGAGGAGGACTGCTCCCTAATCCAACACCCCCCCAACATTAACTCATTACATCTGAGTGATGCCTCCAGGTGCATCTGCAATTAACTCCTACTGATGCCTCTAGGCGTCAAATATCACTTGTTCATATTTGCATCAATAATTCCAAAATCATGCTATGTACAAGATTTTAAAATATTTCATCTTAAAGCTTACACAATGGCAAACTCAACTGCATTAATATTTGACCTCTGTCTAGTGCAGGTAAATAGATATTAACTCTTGTTTTTATGATATTAATTTATGTAGATATGATTTTCACATTTTTCTAAATATCTCAACAACAAAGTAACACAAACAGAAGTCTTTAGCTTCATATGAATGGTTTCATTTAGATGAATAAAATGCTGCTGACAATATGTGAATAACTTGAGTGGTTGCTGAGATATTTTAAGTTGTTTACAAAATATTACAAATATAATAGTTACTGTGTTTACTGTTGTTGTTTGTCTTTCGGCTTTTCCCGGTTAGGGGTCGCCACAGTGGAACTCCGGTCCGCTAATGAATGGCAGTAGATTTTCACGAATGCCAAGATGCCAGCTCGACATCCAACCTTCAACGAAGGTACGCCCATTTATGCATGTCTTTCAAATGCCACCAAACTGTGGGGAGGACATGCAGACTCCACACAGAAAGCACTCCCCGCACTCTAGCCAAGAATCGAACAGGATAACCTCTTGCTGTGAGGCAACAACGCTACTGCTGCACCACCGCAGCATACAGTTACTGTGTTTACTGTGATTTATAAAATTCAGTGTAAGGCCTAGAACCTAAAGAATACTACCATTATAAAAATAGTTTCTGCAAAAGAGTTTGCCATTTACACTTCTTTCATAATCCCTATGGTTCCAGAGATATGATTGTTTGAAATGTGAGGACATAATTTGATTCTGCCAAAAGGCTTAGGGCTCCACTCATTGGAAGTTACAGTACAAACTTTAGGAGCTCCTGTGGAGTAAATGAGTTAAGGATATTGTGAGACAGCTGTATCTTGACTTGGCTCATTGTTCAGAACTCAACTGAAGCAAACAGTGAGGCAACCATAAAAGTTGGCTCATTGTATCAACATTTGGTTAAGAGTGTTTTTAACTAATACAATCAGTTAACCCAAAAGGCCACTCCACAGTGAGCTTGACTCTCATTAGATGTGTAAAAGAAGAAGAAATCCCCACAACAGATGCCTTTTCCCCTCATTATGTACAGTTCTTCTTCTTCTTAAAATAATGTCCCTATGTCGCAGACATACTGGATTGGGGACAAAGTAATTATTATTTATTTGGCTTTTCATGCAGAGAAGTAAAGCCCTGACTATGTACCAAGCGACCATACTGATTTATCAGCCCAGGTACTGGAAGAGCAAAATGGAGAAAGAGAAGAACAAGCAACAGGGGCAGCTCAGCCATCTTAAGGGGGAGGAGCTGGCAGACATCCTGCTGCAGGAACACACTTATGTGGAGAACTCCTACATATACTCCATGTGGGATGCAGCACTCGTAATGTGAAAACAAGGGCAGCTCAGCCATCTTAAGGGGAAGGAGCTGCCAGACATCCTGCTGCAGGAACACACTTATGTGGAGAACTCCTACATATACTCCATGTGGCATGCAGCACTCATAATGTGAAAACAAGGACAGCTCAGCCATCTTAAGGGGAAGGAGCTGCCAGACGTCCTGCTCCAGGAACACACTTATACTGCTCAGACAAGCTCCTCGTGGTCCTACAGAGTGGTCTTAGCTACAGAGAACTCAGAAAAGCGACTACTTTCTGGATTTAAGTATCTTTGCTTTTTTTTCACTTGGAATAGCTTCTGTAGCTTACCCTGAACTAGCTTGAACTGTTTTTTTAACTGTTTACTGCATTATTTTAAAATCTGCACTTAAAGTTACTTTTTAGTCGAATTTGATCGAAAGTTTGTTTGTTTGTTTGTTTAATTTAACTGTTGAGGCTGCCCACTAAAGTGTGCTAGCCTGTGTAACTGATTTATCACTGTTTCTGCATTTTCTGTATGTTTCTATCAAAAAAAAACAAAAAAATAATCCTTGTTTTCCCGCCTCTCCTCGACTAGTTTAGACCAGTTTACATGCATTGCTGTATTCTGGGCTGTGGTGTAGTTCCTGTGTTGTCCATTACCTTACTTGGATAGAAGGAAGTTTCTTTGCTCACCAGTGGGAGTGGGGAGCCTTGAGCAGCCTACCTGTCCCTGTAGGAAGTGACCTCAGCACAAGAAGCTGTAGTAATTGGTTGTTTTGGACCATTTCTAGCTCTTTTGTAGTTCCCTGTTTAAAATCCGCCTCTGGGCATTTTTTCCTGGCTATACTGCTCAGACAAGCTCCTCGTGGTCCTGCAGAGTAGTCTTAGCTACAGAGAACTCAGAAAAGCGACTACTTTCTGGATTTAAGTATCTTTGCTTTTTTTTCACTTGGAATAGCTTCTGTAGCTTACCCTGAATTAGCTTGAACTGTTTTTTTAACTGTTTACTGCATTATTTTAAAATCTGCACTTAAAGTTACTTTTTATTCGAATTTGATCGAAAGTTTGTTTGTTTGTTTGTTTAATTTAACTGTTGAGGCTGCCCACTAAAGTGTGCTAGCCTGTGTAACTGATTTATCACTGTTTCTGCATTTTCTGTGTGTTTCTATCAAAAAAACAAAAAAACAAAAAAATAATCCTTGTTTTCCCGCCTCTCCTCGAATAGTTTAGACCAGTTTACAGGCATTGCTGTATTCTGGGCTGTGGTGTAGTTCCTGTGTTGTCCATTACCTTACTTGGATAGAAGGAAGTTTCTTTGCTCACCAGTGGGAGTGGGGAGCCTTGAGCAGCCTACATGTCCCTGTAGGAAGTGACCTCAGCACAAGAAGCTGTAGTAATTGGTTGTTTTGGACCATTTCTAGCTCTTTTGTAGTTCCCTGTTTAAAATCCGCGTTTGCACGGCTTTGCGCGCTTGTGCGCATAGCGCAGCGGCGGTTAAACAAGGTTAAACTTCTTCTGGCTCCGCCAAGTCTGCTCTTCAAATTTTCCCTTAAGGAAGCTCTACTCTTAGTATAATCAGACTACTCACTATATTATAAGCCTAGCACTTGTTCTCAATACTTCTCTGCTAAGTAAGCACTCTCGTACTAAGTAAAGCACTACATCTACCTACCACCCCTGTGAATATCCACTTCCCTTAAAGGTACAGCACTCCCTTATACTGTTCTAGCATGTTGAGTGGTAGATTACTGGCATCCTCTCCAGTTCAGCTGGTCAATCTGGGTATCTTGAGACAATGCTACAATTGTCTCATGTACACAGACAACCCTCTCCTCCTCCCAACAAACACAAATACATGTGAGAGATACAACTATATAGCCAAACTGGAGGCTGAACTCTCTCAACTCAGGGCTGGCATGACCAGACAGGAGGAGATGGTAACCACACACACAACAATCCCAGTCCCACATAGACCTACCACAACTGCAAACCAAACACATAAAAACACAAAGACATACTCGGAGGCTCTAATAAAAAACTTACCAAAACAACAGAGACTCCCAAAGCAGACATCCAAAAATCCACCACCTCAAAACAAAACACACGCAACACATACTTCAATAAATCAGTGTGTCAACCAATCACAGCCCTTAAGGCCAAACACCATGCCTGATACACTAGTAATAGGTGACTCTATAGTCAGACACACTGATGTCCCGCTGACCAGGCTGAACAAGGAGAGGGTGACTGTGAGCTGTCTATCGGGAGCTAGGATCTGCCACATAACACACGCACTCAAGTCACTCCAAAGCAAGTACAAATATGACTCCGTCATTGTCCATGCTGGTGTGAATGACCTGAGACGTACCTCCCTGGACTACATGAAAAGAGACATAGAGGAGCTCTCCGATTATGTAGCCCAGGCTGGTATGACCCAGACCCTGAGCAGCATCTTGCCCTCACCAAGAATGATACCACAATACAAAGACAAGATGATCAGCTTTAATAATTAGCTCAAGTACTGGTGTCATTCTAAGGGGATCCAATGTCTGTCTGCCTGGGATGACATGTTGGACAAGCCACACTGCTTCGCAAGGGATGGCTTACTCCTGTCGCCACTGGGCTTCCGGATATTGGCTAAGGCTCTTGCCACCCCCATAGTGCCTTTTTTAGGCAAGGCTCAAAAGACAAACCCACCTCCTTAGAAAACAAAAATGGAAAAAAACTAAGGGTAATGCTGCTCAACGCCAGAAGACTAAATCTCAAGATGCAGGCACTCGATGCACTCCTCAGCATGGAGAACATCGACGTCTGTGCAGTAACAGAAACCTGGTTCAAGGCTCCTGAGAGCACCCCAGCACTACCAGGCTATACCTCGTATCATGGTTTTCGGCCCCAAAACCCGGGCCGAACCACAAAGGGAGGGGGAGTGTTCATATTCATCAAGGACACCCACACCTCCAGGTTAGTAGCAACACATGAAGCATCAGAGACCATACAGGTGCAACTAACCATAGGCAAAACTGCTATACAACTGGTAGCATGTTACAGACCGCCCTCCCAATCTCAGGAACCCCACTCAGCCTTCCTGAAGACATTGGAGGATATGAATGTATCACAAAATACCATCATACTGGGAGACTTCAACTACCCAAACATAGATTGGGTACATTATTCTAGCCCTAATACCCTAGCCCAAAGGTTCCTGGAATTCATAAATTCAAATGCACTAGAACAACTAGTCACCTCTCCCACTAGGGAGATAATATACTAGACCTGATCATCACAAACATGGGGACAAAATGCTCCACACCGGAAGTATACCCCTCACTAGTGAGATCTGACCACAAACTAATCACCCTGGATATGCATATCCCACCTCCACCCCCAGCACAAAAGACCACAGTGAAAAACTTCTCAAAAGCAGACTTCACTCTTCTTAAGACTGAGATGGTATCCTTTAAGCCCACTGTGCCAGTGGATACCACATCCCACAATGCCGAATCCTTCACAAATGCTTTCTATGGACATCTCCAAGAATGAATGGATCATGCAATCCCAAATAAATCCAAGTCCCTCTCCACCAAAGGCAAGCGTCCTGTCTGGTGGACCTCAGCCATTAACAAATTGTATAACAAAAGAAGCAAGCTACTGCACGTCAGAGCAAAATCCCATGAAGGGAAGACATCTCTGATCAACATTAGCAGAAAACTACATTCTCTCATAAAAACATCCAAGGCCAACTTTGAGAGAAAAATCGCTAAGGACACTAAAGATAACCACAAAGCCTTCTTCAGCTATGTTAGAAACCTGGGCAGAAACCCTCAGATATGCTCAGAGTTAGTTCACAACAACAAAAAATACACTGAACCCACAGATATTGCCAACATTCTGGCTGACAGGTTCAGTGCAAATTTCTCCACTCCCTCACCCCCAAAAGAAGAAATACTTATCCCAGCTGAATGTAATCTCCCTGTCATCTCAGATGTCCAAGTGAGAACCACCCTAAACAAAGCTAAAAACACAGCATCAATGGGACCTGACGGTATCCCGGGTTGCGTGTTACGTGAACTCCAAGAGGAGCTAAACCCACACATAAAAATGCTATTTAACCTTAGCCTTACTTCAGGATATGTACCTGAACACTGGCGTACAGCAACAGTGGTCCCACTCCACAAAGGGGGTACCTCTACAGACCCTGGGAACTACCGCCCCATAAGCTTAACCAGCCTGGTCTGCAAAGCTATGGAAAGAATCATTATGGAACTCATAAACAGAGACATAGGGGACCTACAGACACTTGACCCCACCCAGTTCGGCTTTGTAAAGGGCAGATCCTGCCTTTTGAACCTGGTTGACTTTTTGAAACAGTCACTAGAGCCATTGATGAGGGCAAAGCAGTCCATACAGCCTACCTGGACTTGGCTAAGGCCTTCGACACAATACCCCACTCAGGCATCATAGATAAGTTCAACAGCTTAAACGTAAACCCTTATGTCACTAGATGGGTTGCAAACTGGCTAAAGGACAGAACCCATAAAGTTAAAATCGCTGGAGCAATGTCAGACTCAAAGCCAGTCACAAGTGGTGTCCCACAGGGATCTGTCCTGGGACCTCTCTTGTTCAGCATTTATTTCTCAGATGTTAAAGCAAACATGGGAGGGTTGTGGCTGACAAAGTTCGCAGATGACTGCAAACTAGGCGCCATAGTCGATACACCAGCGGACACATACAGCCTACAAAAAGGCCTCACAGAAGTGGACAACTGGTGCCGGAGTCACGGCCTTAAACTAAATGCCAAAAAATGTATAGTCATCCCCTTTGGGAAAAACAAAGTACCCACAAATTATCACATAGACAGCAACCTACCGAGTACGGAAAAAGTAATCAGAGACCTAGGGACCCAAGTCGACAGCGACCTCTCATTTGACACCCACATTGCCAAAGTGGTTAGAAAAACATTCTACCTTGCACACCTCATCATGAAGGGATTCACATCCAGATCCAGGGATGTCATTGTACACCTATACTCCTCCCTCATCAGACCCATGATTGAGTACAATGCCCCATTTGGTATGTACCTCACCCGGCATTTGCAACAGCTGGAGAGACCACAAAAGTACCTCACCAAGAGGATCAAAGGTCTCCAACATATGTCTTATTCTGCCAGACTAAAGAAACTTCAGCTCTATTCAGTAGCATACCGCCTGCTCAGAGGTAATCTCTGGCTGACGTACAAGGCCATGTCCAATCAGGATCTGATGGACATGCTCCACCTCAAAAAATCCAAATCCATCAGGACCACGAGAGGTAAAGACTTAAACCTCGGCACAAGTATGAATAGAACATGCTGGAGGGATAGATTCATAACCCAGAGGCTTCCCATGCTTTGGAACAAGATCCCAGTTCATATTAGGCAGAGCCCCTCACTGACTCTCTTCAAGAGAAATCTTGATGAGTGGATGGGAGATCTTAAGTTTACCCCAAGGGTCACATCTGTGTCACTGCTAGACAGGGGCTAAGGAAAATAATTCTATTATATAAGGGGACCTTCATTGTGTCACTACTAGACAGAGGCACAGTATTCTAATTTTATTCTGTACTTTTTTGTACCATTTCATGGGGTGGCAAAAGCCACATCACTATGGCTAGGCTTACAAATGCCCCAGGGCAGATAGCCTAGTACTATACTATGAAACTATGAAACTATGTGGAGAACTCCTACATATACTCCATGTGGGATGCAGCACTCATAATGTGAAAACAAGGGCAACTCAGCCATCTTAAGGGGAAGGAGCTGCCAGACGTCTTGCTGCAGGAACACACTTATGTGGAGAAATCCTACATATACTCCATGTGGGATGCAGCACTCGTAATGTGAAAACAAGGGCAGCTCAGCCATCTTAAGGGGAAGGAGCTGCCAGACGTCCTGCTGCAGGAACACACTTATGTGGAGAACTCCTACATATACTCCATGTGGGATGCAGCACTCGTAATGTGAAAACAAGGGCAGCTCAGCCATCTTAAGGGGAAGGAGCTGGCAGATGTCCTGCTGCAGGAACACACTTATGTGGAGAACTCCTACATATACTCCATGTGGGATGCAGCACTCATAATGTGAAAACAAGGGCAGCTCAGCCATCTTAAGGGTAAGGAGCTGCCAGACATCCTGCTGCAGGAACACACTTATGTGGAGAACTCCTACATATACTCCATGTGGGATGCAGCACTCATAATGTGAAAACAAGGGCAGCTCAGCCATCTTAAGGGGAAGGAGCTGCTAGACGTCCTGCTGCAGGAACACACTTATGTGGAGAACTCCTACATATACTCCATGTGGGATGCAGCACTCATAATGTGAAAACAAGGGCAGCTCAGCCATCTCAAGGGGGAGGAGCTGGCAGACGTCCTGCTGCAGGAACACACTTATGTGGAGAACTCCTACATATACTCTATGTGGGATGCAGCACTCGTAATGTGAAAACAAGGGCAGCTCAGCCATCTTAAGGGGAAGGAGCTGGCAGATGTCCTGCTGCAGGAACACACTTATGTGGAGAACTCGTACATATACTCCATGTGGGATGCAGCACTCATAATGTGAAAACAAGGGCAGCTCAGCCATCTTAAGGGGAAGGAGCTACCAGACGTCCTGCTGCAGGAGCACTCCTATGTGGAAACCTCCTACATAGAGTCCATGTGGAAGGTAGCAGTCATAAGGTGCAAACAAGGACTGCAATGCATTCCAAGTAAGCACTGTGGCTTTGTGCGCATGTCACAGTGGGTACAGCAAAGTAGTGTCTGCACTGCACTATCTTGCCAACAATGTAAGGGAATTGAGTACAGAAACAAATCTACTAATCTTCACTGGATGAAAGTGATGATTTCTAATTCTTTCCGCCTTCAACCGGAGTCATCAGCAGAGGAAGAAAGGGAGGAATAAATGTGTTAGTAAGGCTGGGAGCTAGATGGTTGTGTGTTCATAAGTTCATAGGTAAGTACAGGCTAGCTGCCCTTGTGGGACACTAAGCACAGCCAAGTTCCCAAAGGTGAGACTCAAATGCTATACTTTGTGTCTGTGAAGTAAATATCTTAGTCATTATGCCAACACTCAATCAGGTCCAAGAATAGGTGGGAAAAAGCCATCAACATCATTCAGCCAGCTGATCATATGCTGGTTAACTGTAATACTAATTACCCGTCCATAAAGCTCATTTTACCTTTCTCAAGATTTGCATTACATCACACTGAGACAGTGCACCATCATAGTGTCTAAGCAGGTTACTGCCTAGCTCAATATATTTTGCTTCATTATACTTTACTGAACTGTAGGCTCTACATCACTGTATACTTTACTGAACTGTAGGCTGTACATCACTGTAGACTTTACTGAACTGTAGGCTGTACATCACTGTAGACTTTACTGAACTGTAGGCTGTACATCACTTTATACTTTACTGAACTGTAGGCTGTACATCACTGCAGACTTTACTGAACTGTAGGCTCTACATCACTGTAGACTTTACTGAACTCTAGGCTCTACATCACTGTAGACTTTACTGAACTCTAGGCTCTACATCACTGTATACTTTACTGAACTCTAGGCTCTACATCACTGTAGACTTTACTGAACTGTAGGCTGTACATCACTGTGGACTTTACTGAACTGTAGGCTGTACATCACTGTAGACTTTACTGAACTGTAGGCTGTACATCACTGTAGACTTTACTGAACTGTAGGCTGTACATCACTGTAGACTTTACTGATCTGTAGGCTGTACATCACTGTAGACTTTACTGAACTGTAGGTTGTACATCACTGTGGACTTTACTGAACTGTAGGCTGTACATCACTGTGGACTTTACATGATGGGAAAAATGTCCACAGACTTTATATACTACAAGAAAAAATAAACAATGGAAAATAATATCTATCTTCTTCTTCTTCTTTCGGCTTTATCCCGGTTAGGGGTCACCACAGCGGATCACCTGTCCGCACATTGAATGGCAGTGGAGTTTTACGGTGTCGAGTTGCCAGCCCGGCGCCCAACCTTCCACAGAAGGCACACTCACACGCACACCTAGGGCCAATTTAGAGTGTCCAATCCACCTGCAGCATGTCTTTGGGATGTGGGAGGAAACCGGAGCACCCGGAGGAAACCCACGCGACCACAGGAAGGACATGCAGACTCCGCACAGAAGGCACCCCAGCCGAGGATCGAACCAGAGAACCTCTTGCTGTGAGGCGGCAATGCTAACCACTGCACCACCGTGGCCGCCCTAATGGAAAATAATATCTATATCTGTCTATAATATAAAAAATCAACCAACCAATCAAAAATCACAGTACTAACACACATCACAAAAATAATCAAAATCCAAAAACACTACTGAAAAACTAATAAACATAACATAAAACAACTATTATTATGTCCTTTTCAATTCTGTGTTAAAAAATTAAGAAATCAAAAACAGAATAGTCAATTCCAGTACAGAAAGAACCAGTCAGCGCTTAAATAAAGCATAAAAAAATCGGGTCTATATTATATCCTTGAACGCTTAAAAAAGCGAACGCTGATTGATCAAACTTATTTTTGTGAAACTGCAAAATATCAAAGCAGCAGAAACTTGAATTTTTTCCTAGGGAAAGAATTCAGTTGTCTGTTTCTGTTGCTTCGGTATTTTCAGTGTTATGGTGGAAAGTTACCGGTCGGATTCAGGTAAGTGTTCGATTGTGTGGATGTGAGTGTTAGGGTGATTTAGGTGAGTTAGGGTTAGGGCTCGGGTTAGGTGTGTATGCGATTGAGTGGACATGAGGGTTAGGGCGGATTTAAGTGAGTTAGGGTTAGGGAGCGTGTGAGGTGAGTGTGCGATAGTGACGGAAATTAGGGTTAGGGTTTGGGTTAAGGTAAGTGGGTAGTTAGTGGTGTGTGCATAGTTTAGTGTAGGGTTAGGTATCAGATTTTAGGTGTATGTGTGTGGATTTCTGTTTGTTTGGTGTGCTTGTGTTGTGTTTATGTGTTTTGGATCAGCGATTTTCTTCTCTGGGAAAAAAATCGCTGATCTGACAGTTCGAGATTGTAAGCTTTCGCTTAAATCAGGTCGATCAATAAGCGTTCACTTTTTTAAGCGTTAGATGATATAATATAGACCCAAAAAATCACATGACCACCATAAATTAATCAAAAGCATTACACAAGGAACACAAACACACAGAAAAGCATCACACATCCATACACAACAACCATCAAAACCACAATAAATAGTATGGACACCTACAAAGCACTGCTTCTAAAACAAACCATTTACAACATCCCACTACAAAACACGCACACAATAACTAACTATTAAGTAAACAAGCTCTATAAATGTCAAAGCTTCTAAAACAAGGTCTCTCTCTCTCTGCATATATATATATATATATATATATATATATATATATAGATATATGTGTGTGTAATATAAAATATAAAATATATATCTATATGTATATTTATGTATAAAAAAATCCTCCAACAAAAACACACACACATGCAGCCATACACATATCTACCACTAAGTAAGTACTCTAGAAATGTGAAAAAGCTGTTGAGGAAAATAAGTGATGTAAAAATCAAATGAAAGAACTAAGAAACAGCAGTAGTAGAACTTAAATAATATAAACTTGTAAAAGAACTACGGAAATCAAAATATATATAAAAAAAAAAGAAAGAAGATAATAGCAATAACAAAGAACTAAAAAACAAACCTACTGCCTACAGATAAAAATGGGGAAAACAATCAAAAGGCTCCAGGTAGAATTCTGAGGACTGCATTTATGATCCTTACAATAACAACATCTAAGCCCAAGATGGCAACATCTCAGATTTTGCATCCAACTTAAAGGAACAGCAGTAATTGTAACAGATGCAGAAGGCATCAGAAAAAGGAGACCACTACAAATATAAATCAGTGACTTCACCCCCCCCCCCCGCAACAACCTGCATCGTCTTACTAATTTGAGGTAAACCTAACCCTGCACCTTACCTTACAAAACCAGTTTTCATAACACTACTGCTCCACAAGACTCTCAGGCACAGAAACATGTACTAAAAAAAATGTGCAAACCTAAAGCTATCTCCTTAACTAACAATTACCCCAAACTTAACCTGCCAACACTTATGAAAACACATTCCCAGGCTTAATAACAACTGAAATACTGAAATCCCGAATGTAAGTATTTCGAAATAATTACAAGCCAAAACTTTAAAATTCCAAAACTGGCAGAAGTGTGAAATTCAAAATCCCGAAGCACGGAGATGTTGAATTTCCGCTTCCTCTGTTGTGGTGTGTGGATGGATGGGTGGAAGTTTAAGTAAGTATGTATATGTAAGTGTGTTGGTTAGGGGCTTTAGTGTTTGTAAGTGTGTATTGTGGGGGTGTGCGGGAGGGCTAACCCCCGTGATTATCTGTAGTGTAGTATTATTTATTTGATTGTGGGGGGAGTTGTATGTATGTGTATGTGTGTGCTGTATGTGTAGAGTACTTTCGGGATTTTGAATTTCACTGTTATGCGGTTTCAGAAATGTATGCTGTAGTTGGGTTTTCGGGATTTCAGTATTTCAAGATTACATAGTGGACCCATATATATTTTTGTGTATATATATATATATATATATATGATAAAAACAGTTACCCCAACCAAGAAGATGCAAATCTAGAATAAATCCAAAGGTACCCAGCAAGGGTCTAGAATAAATCCAAAGGTACCCTTGCTGGGTACCTTTGGATTTATTCTAGATATATATGTGTGTGTGTGTGTGTATATATATATATATATATATATATATATATATATATATATATATGTATATATATATGTATATATATATATATATATATATATTTATAAAATATATCCGGGATTTGCTCCCATGCATTCAGCACACTGGGCAACGAACCCCCTTCAGCACTTGTTTCCATAGCAGGTACAGGTTTTACAGGATCAGGTTGCTAGCCCGTGGCCCAACCCTCCTCAGAAGGTGCACCATACACTTTCACACACACACTCACATCTATGGCCAATTTAGAGTGTCCAATCCACCTACTGCTGTCTTTGGAATGTGAGAGGAAACTGGAGCACCCTGAGGAAACTCACACGAGCACAAGAGAGAACATGCAGACTCCACAGAGAAGGCACCCCAGCCAAGAATCGAACCGGAGAACCTCTTGCTGTGAGGAGCCAGTGCCAACTGGTACACCACTGCAGTATATATATATATATATATATATATATATATATATATATATATATATATATAGTCATTCTAACTTGGACAAATAAATACCGCAGACCATGTTTTCACCAGGAATTGCTTTTTCAATATGGAATCTGTTATTGAAGACATAAAGGAAGTGTAGATAAAGTAAAGTCATGGTCATATAATCGTCAATTCATTTTTTTCCTAAATAAAACAAATTTAGCAAATATTGACTAGTCATTAAAGCAATGTTATAAGGGAAGAAAATAAAATATAAATACATGAAAAAACATTATAAGCAAATTCATGCCTATTTTATTGGCAATATGAAAATAGATGCTAAAATAGCCAAGTAGGCTGCAGAAAAAAAAAAACTAGTCATATAGATCTTGTCAGAAATAATAATTAGATCTTTCCATGAAAAAAGTACAGATATTCAAAAAAACTGTGGTAATTTAAAAATGCTGAATTAAAGAATTGTATTGCATTACCGCCTGCTATGTATGTGGGTACTTGCATAAATTTTAAAGATTTACATACAGTCGGGAATCCCCTTGAATTATCATAACCTGTTATATGTAGCCTAGGTATATCAAATTCATCAATTTAAATATATTCATTTAGTCCTGGTGCAAATATGGCACCAAATTCAATATCCACCAATACATGCTAAGGCTATTTTCTTATCTATTGATATTGTCCTTGTTAAAAACATCCCTTCCAATAAGAAACAAATTGGGATCTCAGGGTTAAATCCTTTGCAGTTTTCTGTTCCAATTAAATAGTAGCATCTTCTTTATTATCATGTATTACAATATTTTATGTTTACTGAATCAAAAAGCTTTTGTTGAAAACTTACCCCAGGCTTAACAAAAACGGACAATGAAAATCTATATTTGCCCAAATACAATTCTGTTTTATCACACTAGAACAGCTATAAATAAAGTTATTGCCTATCTGAGTCCATTTAATATGCTTAGCAGACTCCTTTGTTACCTGTCCTCTTAGTGATAATACATGAAGCTTAATAATAAATGGATACTCATTCCTAATGCTGTAACTGCCTTAGGTTATTGACATATTTTACTTCTGCAAACTGCCTTCAACAAGGTTTTGCAAGTTTATCTCACTGCCTTTGAATATAGAGTACTAATGAATACATACTTTAAAAAAAAAAACAAATGGATTTCGGTATCTTAAAAAGCATTCCTACTTCTTAGCAGATTAATATTTACATTATTTACAGTGATTACTGCTCTCTGTACATTCAAAAGCTACAATTCTCCTCTTTTTTTATAGTTTTAGATCTCTAAACCATGTCACTAACCCGCACCTCCCTGATATTTGCCTTGTCATATCAGAACAAACATTACCAAAACTGCTGTTGCTCTTTTTAACATAATTCTTCAATTAGAAATGTTCATTAATTGTCACTTTCCAAATTCAAAGTTCATACATATATAACAGCAACTTTCTTAAAATGAGATGCTCACTTCATGGTAACATCGCAAACAATAAAGACTGTTTTATGTTTATATTTACTAATTTTTTTTTTTTGGCTTTCACATGGCTGGTGGCTGGAAAGGGTTTTCAGATCAGGCTGCTCTCTCAAATACTTAAATAAATAAAAATATTTAAAATACAAATCTCTTCTAACAAAACCAGAATTTTCAACTTGCATAACTAAAGGCAGTACTATTAGTTGTTGGCAGCCAACTTGTGTGATAAGGACATATACACTTTTTACTGGAACTTATTGCATATAGTATTTAATAGGTTCACAGGCAAGTACTAGGCTAGCTGCTTTGTAGGTCATTTTAAGCCCAGACTAGTTCCCTTTATATGTTGAAATTAACCTATCCCATTTGATTAGAGACTGGCCTTATGCAATCCATGGTCAATAATTATATATTACCCTTAATGATAATAAATGGGATCATACCATAGATAATTTGAGGGGACCCCTACATGGGATAAAGCATTTAGGAGCTACATCTGTCCATTAGTAGTACAGGGGGCAGTCCTGGGGTATATTTTCTGTTTCAAGTTGTGCTTGAATATGGATGGGATGAGGTTTGTTTTACTTGGATGGGAAGTCTATTGCAGAGCAGCAGTATCCTCTGTGAGATATACCTGTCCTTCCAAACTGTTCTGTTGATGTTACAGAGGAGGTATAGATCCCTAGACCGAGTATTCCTAATGCCACTGGATTTGCTGATATGCAGTAAAGCCATCAGTATTTGATCAGAGGAGGCCTTTCTTGCCAGACACAGTGGAAATTAAAAATAAAATAAAATCCGTCATTGTCTCCTCTTCTTCCCCATCTATTTGCTAATAATTGGTAGGGCTAGGTAATATAATTTATTGGGTCTATATTATCTAATTGACTGCTTAGCTTGTCAAACACCTAAACGTTGACAGCTAAGGGTCGAAAACATACAATCTCGAATGGCCAGGTAAGCAAATTCTTTCATCGGGAAATAATTTGCTTGGCCATTATCAGGAATTTGCCCTTTCCCCAATGTAGAACAATCTCAGAGTTGGTATATTTAGTTATGGGGGTATGGGGAGCACAGCCTCCCACATCGGGGGGTGAAGCACCCCACTTTTTTACAGCTTGGAAGTTTATGTTAGTGTGGCATGGCCAAGCAAATTCTTTCCTGATGAAAGAATTTGCTTATCTGGCCGTTTGAGATTGTACGTTTTCGACCCTTAGCTGTCGACGTTTAGAAATTCGACAAGCTAAGCGGTCGATTAGATAATATAGACCCTAATTTATTTATGTACATATGTTTTTACATTGAACAACAAACCAGCTTTTGCACTTTCTACTTTTACCTTCATCAACAGGCTCTTCACTGCTTCCTCACTTTCAGCCATTAGAGTAGTGCCATTTGTATATTTGAAGTTGTTAATATTGCTCCCAGTAATTGTGATTCCAGCATCCGATTTGTCAAACCCAGAATTTTATATGCTATATTCAGCATATAAATGAATGTGTAGATTGACAATATGGAGTGTTGTCTTACTCCTTTCCTAAGACAGAGCCATTCAGTTATTCCATATTCAGTACTGACTGCTGCTGCTGCTGCTGCAGTAGGGCAACAGGTTGTGCAAGAAGCAAATAAGGTGTCCAAGTACTGCTATTTCTTTAAGCACTTGCCAACATTTAGTATAGTTCACAAAGGCAAAGGTTTTACAGTAAGTCAGTAAAACAGAAATAAATACTCGTTTGGAACTCCCTTACTGCATTATCCACCAGATGTTGCCAATTTGATCTCTGGTGCCTCTGCCCCTACTAAAACTAACTTATATATTTGGCAGCTCTCAGTCATTGAGTATTAACTTCCTAGCATATGAACCAAGTGCAACTGCTCAATAATTTAAACACTTGCTGGCATTGCCCTTTTATTTTTATTTGCTTATTTTACTATTTATTTAACAAATAAGGGAACAGGTCTATTGTCTTTTGTCATTCATGACAAGAGTATAAAAAGTAGCATAGCTGACATAAGCAAAGCAAATCATACACAAGAGTATAAAACCTAAGTACATGTACAAAAAGCAAGTGCAATATTTCAGATAACAGTGAGTTAAGTGGATATAAACGCTGACATTGTTAATAGAGTTACTCTTAGGTTGAGTGTCCATGTTTTATATGTACACTATATACAAAGAGGAAAATATATTCATTTTATCCATAAATGCATACATTTTATACCTTTAGATACAATTCACTACAGTGGTGTGCAGAATTTTTGTGATTCAGCCAGTGGAATAAGTTTTTATAACAAAATCAGTTAGCTAGTATCCTGGAAGCAAGAGCATTTGGCATCTTTATAAATGATTTTTTTAGTAATTTTTTTGAAAGTTTTTAAGGTATCTTTTCATATTGCCTCAATTTCGAGGAGATTCTAAAGAGCATGACCTTTGCTGGAAAAGGCTTTTTCACTAGTAGATTATTTGAATAGTAACCTGGAAAGATTCAGAAGATTTACTACTGGAATATAATTTGGCTTGGCCTGGAAAGATTTGGAATATTAAGGACTTGAATATAATTTGAACTTTTCCAATCTACTGGCCACTGTTATATTTTCAAAATTTACTGTCAAATTTCAAACAGAACTGTAACATTATTATTTTGTAAGATTTTAAACACTTCAGCTGGAATTCCATCACTTCCCGCAGTCTTGTTGTTAGTAAGGTTTTATAGGGCCCATTTAACTTCTCTACCCATGATGCCTGGATCACGTCAGTGAACGTGCCATTATATATAATTGTTGATGCTGAGGTGCTTTTTATACAGTTCTGTATTTTTCTGCCACGTCTTTGTGTTATTTTTTGCTTCTGTTAGGTCCCTCCTATTTTTGCCTTTTCATCATGCCCATTTTTATCCCTACGTTTCCTTAGTATCCCCAGTATTCATGAACAGATCTCTTGTCCTTCCCATTCTACTGTCTTCTTCCAGTTCCTTGCAGTACTGATTTAAATATGCTCCTTATCTTCCCTTCTTCTTTTCTGAAACCCCGCATTCAGTTTCCCATATATTTTCCTATCGCCTTTATCTTTTACTCTCCTCCTTTCTTCACCCCTTTGTAAAGCTATTGCCAGCAACCATTTTGTCTTCTAAATCTTTCTGTTTGGAATATTTTTGATAACATCTCCTGTACAATATCATAAACTTCTGTTCATAGTTCTTCAGGCACTCATCTACAAGGTCTAATCCCATAAAGGTCCATAGAGTCAATACTAAGGTTTACTCAGCCGCAACATACAATTATCACAGCTAGACTGTAAGTAAGGCCATAGCATCAGAAAATTGATGCTTTTGAACTCTTTTGTTAGAGAAAACTTTTCAGAATTCCATGGACATCAAGAAGATTGAACCACTCAATACTTAAGGAAACAAATCCAGACTGTTCACTGGGAAGCCTGATAGCAAAAATAAAACTCAAATACCTTGGTCACATAATGTGAAGACAGGATTCATTAGAAAAGGCATTGATGCTGAGAAAGATCCAGGGCAAAGAAAAATGAAAGTGAGCAGAGGCTAAGGAGGATGGATAACATTAGTGAAATAATGGATATCAGTATGCAAGAACTTGAAGCAGTTCTTGACAGCCAGGACATATGTGTTAAGTCGAATACCTACAGAACACTGGCAGCCCAAAACACCGTCACCCATATGGCTGACGCCATATAGTCAACACTCACAATATCGACACGCCAGAACTTCACAAAAAAAGGAAAAAAAATTCCTTTTTTGTGCTAGCGAGGGGCTCCACCCCCCACACCCCCGTACCTTTAATATACCAACTCCAAGATCACATCGCTACAGTGCAAGAATGGAAATGTTTCCATTATGCACTATTGGGAGATAGCGTTTCCCCATTGTCGATATTTTGAACGTCCACCATATGGGTGTCGGTGTTGTGAGCTGTCAGTGTTCTGTATGGGACCCGTTAAGTCTTATAGGTCATAAAGAGTTGAATTTAACTAAATGACTAAACCCAGGACAAACTAGCTAGAGAAAGTAAGATAAGAATGATATGAACCTAGAAAGCAGAGTTAGCTTCCACAGATATGTCTCCCAGAGATTGCTGCTCTTCTGGAATAAACTCCCACATCACGTGAAGCAGAGCTCCTCAATGACCCTATTTAAGTGCAACCTTGACAATTGGATGGGAGACTGCAAATTCACCCCAAGGGTGGTACCTATGTCCCTCATGGACAGAAGCAGTTAGTGCTAATCACTGATTTGCTCTACTAACAGCGACCACCTAACCATGGTCAACTAGAGAACAAGGGTATTACATAGCTAGACTTGTTAAGGCCCTAGGGCCATTAGCCTAGTAAACTCCTACAAACCTATGCTGTAGTTAATAGCATAATATATACACTGTTATATTATTTTAACAACTACTAAATGTATGCACCATTAGAAAATGAGCATGAATATATATATATATATATATATATATATATATATATATATATATATATATATATATGTGTGTGTGTGTGTCTGTGTGTGTGTGTGTGTGTGTGTGTGTGTGTCTGTGTGTGTATATATAAAGATATAAGATGCAGATAATGATAAACCAGGAAAAAGACTAACAGAGTATTATTTTCAGAGACATAGCTATGCATTAACACTTATTTATACAGCAGCTACAGCTATCAGTTGGTATCAAACATGCTTGTGTAGAAGGGTGACAATGAGGAATAAATAAGAACTTTGCAAAGAAAGTTTTGTGAGGCAGTAAAGATGCTATAAGACAATAAAAGATTATAATTATCTAGTTAAAACACCACCATATAAAATTAGTTACCCAGCAGTAACAAGAAACCTAAAGAACAAATACTGTAACAGTACAGTGTAGAAACCAAAAGCTAATATGTAATATGTTAACTGCAGTACATGGATGGGGGAGAATACATCTACAATGTACGACAGCTTAGAGAAGCCCTGAGTGAAAAGCTAAAAGGATGGCTTACCCATCAATATGCATGGAAAAGAGAAAAATCAGTGCCGTATCAGAAGCCAGACCTATATTGATGGTGATAAAGTATGACTGCATTAGGATGTTCACAAGGCAGAATAAGCTGCAAGCAAAGTGCACCAAAGTAATATATAATTATTAGGCTATAATGTTACTGCAGATATGGGTCTGCAAAAAATGAGCAAGGACATCAAAGTTTGTAAACAAAAATATGACGAACAGCAATGGATTTGAATGAGGTTGGAAAGTAAACTACTGTTTAAATCTTAGTACTGGAGGCTTGCACTCAACTATTATTCACTTACAGTTAAAACTATAGATTTACCAGTACTGGCTAACAGTGAAAAACACAAAAACAAATATACATATAAACACTTCTGGCAATATTATTTTTATTTTTGGGCTCATTTGCATAAAACTGCAACAGTATGTAAAATAAGATGGTTGCTTGTTCTACACTGATCATGTGGTCCACCTGATTATTTTGCAGTCAAGGCTGCAACAGTACTATAAATGAACTCTTATGTTTACCATTCATGTAAAAACAGTGGAGAGTTCAGATGTCACAGTCCTTCATTCTTGTGTCTTCATTTCTTTGTAGAACAGCTGTAATTCCCAGGGATTTTCTGGTACCATCTTTAAAATCTAGTTCAGTGCTAAATTTCTTTCTAGCTTTATCTTGTCTGACTCCTTCTGGAGTCATGTCACCAGTTCCTAACTTGTCCACTGTAGAACAGCAACTATATCATTATCTCTGTTTCATATGGCATGAGTTATGTTTGCAACACTTATTACCAACTGGAACCTCATTCAGGTATCCGCGTCTGTTGCTGGAGACTATTGCTGGATCCTATGGTGCTTTAATCAAAGCTTCTAGTTACAAATAACCATGTTATCTGCATGACCTGTTTATCTAGCGGACAGCAATGTCTTTGAGTTAATGCAAAGGGCAATGGCTTAGGGAATGTCCTTTCTGTAACAATCTTGTGTTTACAAAAACATTGAAAAATCGAATTTGTGCTAAAAGAAAACACGTCATGTAAGTAATTATGAAGAACTTCTTTTCTCTAGCACTCCTTTTATTAATTAATTTATTTTTTATTTAACATTTGTTAACCAGGAAAGTCCAACTTGGAATGAAACCAATTTTCAGCTGAGGCCCAGGGAAAAATGCTCCAGATGCATGTCTTTGAATGTGGGAGGAAACCGGAGCAACCGGAGGAAACCCACATGAATGCAGGGAGGACATGTAGACACCGCACAGAAGGCACTTCAGCCAAGAATCAAACCAGATCAACCTCTTGCTGTGAGGCAACACGCTACCGCTGTACCACTGCACCAGCTTTTATCAGGAATATATTCAGAGCGCAAAGACTATGATGCTGAAAGCAACTTTATGCAATATAGCTATGCTGCACTAATCATTACGTTTCTGAGATTCATACTGACATATCCAAACAACTGCAGCATTAACTTTAGCATTGCTTCAATCATAATATTGTTAGCTATCATTTTGCACTGATCTGAACAAGCAAGGTTAAGGATTTGGATTTTAGATGTCTGATAATATGTCCCTAATATCATAACAAAGTTGTTGCTGCTGTTTGCTCTACAGATAGGCCCCCCTCCACTCACACCAAGTGCAAACATATTGCCTTTGCCCAATTCCTTCAAATGGGGTCAAGCAGCATAAGTAAGGAGTCCTTCTACCTTGTTTCAAATATACCAATGAATGATTTTTCAAACACCACCATGTAAGCACCCATTTTAACCCCATATGCAGTAATCCAGACCTACTCTCCATTTATGCCTGCACTTTCATACGTCTCTCAATGCCTAAGCAGAAGAATTTTCTTAGCATTTACGTGTGTGTGGACACTGGGAGACATACACAGCCAGCTGCATGATTTTTTTTTTCACAAGAGAGGTGACAGAATCTTGACTTCAGTGTGTGTGTGTGTGTGTGTGTGTGTGTGTGTGTGTGTGTGTGTGTGTGTGTCTGTGCGCGCGCATGTGCGTGCATGTGTATGCGAGTCCTGCAAGTGCATGTGTGTGAATGTGCACGTGCATGTGTGTGCACGTTTGTATAGGTACGTGTGTATGACTACATGTGTGTGTGTGTGTGTGTGTGTGTGTACACCCTTGTGCTCCCATCCCTGCATGACTCTGCAGTTATGTAGAATACATGCCTCTCGACTGTCCATGATTTTGCAAAACACCCCTGATTTTTTTCTCATATTTCAGACCTGTTTCACATTCAATTTTTATTTTGCAGTAAATCACTGGTGATTTCAGATAAGTCAACAATTCTAGTCATTAGAGTTTTATAGTTGTTCTTAAGAAATACAAAATTTGTTGTTCTATTAACTTTTTAAACAAGTAAGAGTCTTATTTAAAAAAATGTCTCTGATTCCATCCCCCAATTATTGTTTGCTATGTCCAGAATTCCTGAGAAAAGAAACTGAGTGATATGCAGGGATCAATACATGTCTAATGCATCTGAATTTGTGGAACACCTCGCATTTTTTTGCCCTGTTGCTGATTTTCTGGTAAACCACTGAGAATTACTGACAAGTCAATAATGTCAGACATTACAGTTTCATACTTCTTATTGTTCAGAAAATTCAGTGCAACACTGTAACCAAAAAGAAATCTGTATGATGTGCCCAAAGAGATAATATAGTATACTGCCAGTTCATGGCCTATATATTTTATGGGGGTGTAGTATGGTTGTAAAAGTGTAATTGAATATTCTGGCATAACCTATGCATTTTACAGTGCGGGGGGTGGGGGTGCAGTATGGATCCAGACTGTGTACAGTTTAATACCTGGCTACACTCTGGTAAGCCTGTTTGTGTTTATAGTTTGTACATTATCCAGTCATTTTTAAAACATTTGAAAATAGCTCTCAACCTTCCATCTCCAAAATGAGGAACACTGCCTCTCATAATGTGGAACAAATGGGCACAAAATGTGGAACACCTACTTGTGGCTGACTAACAACTTGAACTGAGATGCTCATACAATGGTTAAAATGTGATATGTTTACTTACAGAATAGGTCTTTTGATAAAATAATATGATTCAGTTCCATATACCACTGATATCAGTTAAAAATTGCTAACACTGAATGTGTGACAGACCCTTTCAATGTGGAACTTTGAGGAGCATGAATGAACATTTTAAGACTCCAAATGAGGAACATTCCTCGAAATGAGGTACACTTGAGAGGTATTGAACAGACAACCTGAACCATGCTTGTAAATGCAGATGGGGAGCTGCTCACACACCTTTGCAGTGCAGGCCCCTCTCCCTGGGTCCTAAGACTGGACTGATATATAGCCACTGCAATGTCTCACTGTGTCCTCATGCTCATCCTTCTCACTCAACTTAACCAGTCTCACTACCTGGGAATTTTTCTCCTAATGGTAGTTAAAGCCATGTAATAAGATGCTGAAGCACCCCCCCAGTTGGTTTAACCCTTACTAATCCAGACTGCTGTAACATTGCTGTCATTTTCTCTCCAGTATATTTTCAACTTTAGACTTCATTTGGAACTGCCTTCATATTTAGCCACCTGTTAATTTCCACTATTTATATATATTATACAGTTGATGTTAAAACAAGAGTCTTTTTTCTTTATCTCTCTGTAACAGATAATACACAGCTATGCCCAAGCTTTGCCATTTGTCTAGAAATGATTTTGCTTTGCATTCTTTTAGCCAGCCAATCACACCATAAGACTTCACTTCATGTAAGGCTTCATCTGTCAACATGTCTTATTATAACTTTCCATCAACAATCATTAATCTGACAAGGGAATTAAAACCCACTTGATAAGTCATCTCTAAAGTGTCAAGACTGACTCTAACCGAGACATACTTTCATACTATCTATTTAACCAGACAGCATATTTTAAGAATTATTAATCCTTTCAATCAGTAAACATTCGCTAACTGGTGATGCTGCAAATAATTCTCAACCCAGCCTGTTAGTCTGAAATCAATAATGCTGTAAGACCCTCACAGAAACACAGTAATATAACAGACAGGGCTTATACTTAGATTAGTCTACTTACTTGCCAGAAACCTCTGTGATAAAACTGCAAAATTCAAGAACTGATTGCTTACTCTAAAACCTCATGCTCTGGCAGTTTTGGAGACATGACATAAAATAACAATGATTTGCTAAAACCTGTTTACTCTAGTTCTAAGAAATACAACATAGAAAACAGAGGTGGGATGGTAGTTATTTTTGTAACTGATTTATACTCATACACTCTCTATATTAGGCAGCGAACAGTGCACTTTTGTGAAAATGTACCAAGTGAGCGGAAAGCATCTCTCTAACATTCTAAATTGTATTTGGTGTGTTAAAATATTTAAATGCCATTTTCGTAGACATTATATAAATAAAAATACATAAATATGACATATGGAGCAGCAGGACATCTAACAATCACAACTGCAAGAAACATTAGCTAGCAGAGAGGGTAGTGCCCTGACTTTGACCCAGGAAGTTTGACGTTTGATTAATGGACCCAATCCCTGAGAAGCTGGCTGGGGCAGCTTCTTGAAAGACATAGTTTATAGGCAAGTACTAGAAGTAATTGGTAGAGACTGATGACGTAGTCTAGAGGCATATGCATATGTAATGAACATTAGGAACTGCATTGGGCACTGGTTAATGCAATCACAAAAGCCCTCAGGAGCTGTCAGGATGGTACTATACCAGGACACCACGATCTCCTCTCACCACCATTCCAATGACTTACAGCATGAATTTCCCTGTTCATGGGGCCCACTCCCAAGGGGAAAATTACATGACTAATGTGGAATGAGTCACAACATTTCTGGCAGTTAGTGCAGAGGTTTAAGTCTATGAACTGTTAACAAGCTGCTTCCTGAAGGCCAGGGTTGATTTCTGCAGTCTCAATTTGCCTAACATGTGATTCTGAGCAAGTTAGTTAACCAGACAGTGCTCTGAGGCAATTAGGAAATTGGGCTAGGTCCCTCAATGGTCTCCTGGATACAAGCCTAGAAACTACCTATGAAGAATAAACTAAAAAAAGCTGCAGGAAATAATAAATAAACTGTTCTAAAAATTAAACTTGTTTGAATTTAGACAGACCGTATTACAGAGCTTGTATTTATTTAAAACCTGACTGCAGATCACTCACTCAACTGAACCAATTCACGATTTAAACAAAATATTGAAACTTAACTCTTTACTCTAGGTGATTTTGCTATTCCGTGGCAAACCCATGGTGACAGAGTTGGTGAGCACCCACCATTCAGTTTAGTCAGCTCATTCAGACATGCACAAGAAGTAACAGGTACAGCTAATCTCCTTGATTTGATTTCAGCTAAAGGTTAAAGCGTCTTCTAACTCAAAGACTTGCAATCTAATGCCTCGATGATCACTCAACAGAAACAACTTAGAAGCATTGCACCTCTTTCCTGGATCTCTTGCAAAAAAAATGTAAGACGTTTAAACACTTCCCATTTGACTCCACTGCATATAAGCTGTATTCCATTAATTGGGCCTTGCCAAATACGCTACCCACTAGTCCTGCGGTCAGGTTCTTCGCAGAAATACTCCTATTTTTGTTAAGTAAGTATTATCTTTAGAGAGACACAAGAATAAGGGAAGAAAAATTTTCCTAACTGAACAGCTCTCACAGGATTTTAATGATTCTGTGGGATTCCTCCTGGAAATTCTGCAAACCTAATGGATGAGAAAACCTAAATAAACTCTGCCAGAAACAAATTACAATGTCAAAAACAAAATTAGTATAAAACACAACAAAAATGATTTATCCAAGCCCTCTAAATTTTGATGTGCAATAACAGTCAATGTAAGCAAAAATACGGAGTGTATTAAACCGTTTCTTCATAATGACCCAACATAAAATTACCCAGACCTTTCACTCATTCTTCTCCCGTTTAAAAGAGACAAGTTCCTAATGGCAATCAGCACACAACGTATCAGTACTACATCTGAAACAGTACACCATTCTCATTTTATTCTTTTTTAAATTCCTTTGACCTCCACCTAACTCACTACTACCCTTTGGCTTTTTTGCTGCACCCCTGCATCCAGTCTCTTTTTGTACCTCTGTGAGGCAAGGGTAATGCCAAGCTAAATGAAACAAATGTATTATTTTTTTCTTTTTCTTCTGCCATGTTTATCTGCAGTGCATTGTTCTCATGGTAGGAATGTTCTTTTGTTTCTATGCATATCAAAGGACAGGGAATGTCTGAAATATGTGTTGAATCTTCAGGCATGCTGGCACAGCTTGTTAATGTAACAAGGATGAAAGAGCAGTGGGATGCAATTGCCATGATAATGTTTAATGCTAAGAAACCCAGGAGGAGTCAGGATTCAAGGAAAACAGATGTAAGCTTATACTGACTAGGGACACTATGACAAGTAAAAGAACTTGCTTTTCAGGAACAGGATGATGATGATGATGTTAGGGACACTCAGTGATTGGGAAAAATGTTTTCTATAATTGTATATGTCTATGCTGTCTTGTTTGTGTGGCACAATCTATGAATGCAAGCTTTTTACCTAAAGTCAGTATTTCTGTAAGAAGTTAGCTATGGAACTTAAATATCTGGAACTTAGTTTACTCTCTGTATCCTATTTATTGTATTGCTACTTGTTAGTCTTCTCCATGTTAGTTAATCTGCATATATTTTACTCTGTATTTGCACTATTTTTTTAGTATTTAAGTAAAGGTCATTCATTTAATTTTAAGCTCTTGCAGATGGTATTTATTTATTATAAGTATATTTATGCACTCTTATTTATCTGCCAAGATGATAACCTTTTTTTACACTGTTGGGTAGCAAGCTGTATTGCACGTTTTCCATGACACTGCTTTGACCTACTACTGGTGAAAGAGGTATGAACTGATGTATTTGACATTTAGTTTGATTGTAGAACAAGCAGTGACTGGAAGTCTCTGTTTTTTTTCCAGAGTGGTTGCAGTACTATTGCACAGGGAAGAAAGCCTTGGGTAAAGGGACAGTTTTCCTAGCCTTCCCTGGGAATTGTGTGTGTGTGTCTGTCAAAATAGACTTTGTGTAAAAGATGTTTACCATAGATAAAGGGACAATGGAAGGCAATGAATAACAGAGAGACTGGTAAAAGACTCAGCTCTGTAAGTGGCTGGAATGTAATCTAGTCTGAATGTGGAGGTTGTAGGCTCGTGCCCAGGAAAGCAGTGCATATTCCCTTTATGCTCTTGAAGCCAAGTTGTACTTTGTAAACTAGATATTGAAATAGACTTGTGTGGATTTTCTTGTTATTACTTAACCATTGGTTGGCAGTGGAGGGATTCAAACCATATCAATGATCAATGGCAGTCCAGCTTCACATTTGGTGACCTCTAGTACCACTCCACCTCTGCAAACTTTTTAGCTTGTTTCTGAAATATCCCAGATGTGTCCCTTTCATCATTTAAGATTTCAAACTTCTTGGGCAGTCAGCCTAGGAGCCATACCTCTCAACTGTCCAGGTTTTTACCTCATATTTTTGGTCTGTTCTTCGTAAAATGTTTGACTTTCTCCTAAAAATCACTGAACACTGAAGTGGAGTGAAGTCACTAAATGATCACAGACATTTGATTTTCAGATTCCATACACTTCAGAAAATGTTTGGTAATGTGAAACCTGTTTTAGCAATTTTCTATGTTTATAAGAGCAATATTTTAAATTTGTATTGGATTTTGGGCCTTTGTCCACCCATTATTTTAGGATTTGTCCAAATTTCTTGTGCTTAGAGGTTGAGAAGTATGCTAGCAGTAGAGTTAATTCAGTAAGAAGCGAGCACCCTATAGGGAGCAGCAGATGGTATGACAGAATTCATCAACCTGCATTCTCTGGTCAAGTTCCCTAACAAGGACAGTAGCATGCATTGATATTAGTG